>NC_052151.1:89701860-89834637 GCF_902713615.1 Scyliorhinus canicula | reverse complement strand
CGTAACACCATGCATCTTAATCTAATGCAGCAGCCTTTTGTGCGCCACCTTGTCGAATGATTTTTGAAAATTCAACATTATCCACCGTGCTCACAATGTACTCAAAGAATTCCAGCAAATTAGTTAAACATGACCTGCCTTTCATGAACTCTTGCTGCGTCTGTCCAATGGGACAATTTCTTTCCAGATGTCTCGCTATTTCTTCCTTGATGATAGATTCAAACATTTTCCCCACTACCGAAGTTAAGCGAAGCGGCCTATAGTTACCCGCCTTTTGTCTACCTCCTTTTTTAAACAGTGGAGTCACATTTGCTGTTTTCTAATCTGCTGGAACTGCCCCAGAGTCCAGTGAATTTTGGTAAATTACCACGAGAGCATTTGCTATTTCCCCGGCCATCTCTTTTAATACCTTGGGATGTATTCTATCAGGGCGAGGAGACTTGTCTATCTTTAGCCCCATTAGCTTGCCCAAACTCCTTAGTGATAATGATCGATTCTGGGTCCTCACTTGCCATAGCCTCCTTGCCATGAATTATTGGCGTGTTATTTGTGTCTTCCACTGTGAAGACCGACACATAATACCTGTTAAGTACCTGTTAAATAGGGCAGCACAGTCGCACAAGGGGATAGCACTGTGGCTTCACAGCGCCAGGGTCCCAGGTTCGATTCCCTGTTGGGTCACTGTCTGTGCGGAGTCTGCATGTTCTCCCTGTGTCTGCGTGGGTTTCCTCCGGGTGCTCCAGTTTCCTCCCACAGTCCAAAGACGTGCAGGTTAGGTGGATTGGCCATGATAAATTGCCCTTAGTGACCAAAAAGGTTAGGAGGGGTTATTGGGTTACGGGGATAGGGTGGAAGTGAGGGTTAAGTGGGTCGGTGCAGACTCGATGTGCCGGATGGCCTCCTTCTGCACTGTATGTTCTATGTTCTAAATGGATCGGCCATTTCCTCATTTCCCATTATTAAATTCCCCCATCTCATCCTCTAAAGGAACAATGTTGACCTGAGTCACTCTTCTTGATTTTATATATTTGTCAAAACTTTTGCTATCTGTTTTTATATTCTGAGTTAGTTTACTCTCATAATCTAACTTACTTTTCTTTACAACTTTTTTCGTGGCTTTCTGTTGACTTTTTAAAGAAATGTTTTTATTGGGTTTTATACATGATATATTTACAAATGTACACACAGAGAAACAAAAAAAACCCAGAAATATATATAAAAAGAAACAAAGAAACATTTTTCTCGCCCCCCCTTCTCTTTTTTTTTAAAAATACAAAACAAGCAAAACAAAACCGGGTGGAAGGGGCACCTGGGTGGTGCCCCTGATGTCACTTGCATTTTTTTTTTTAAAATATTTTTATTTCCCTTCTTTTTGACATTTTCTTCCAAATTTACACCCACCAACAATAAACAATAATCTGTAATGAATATGTCAATCCCCATATCAATAACAATGATCCCATCCTCCCACCAAACCTCAAACATTAGCCTGCAAGTTCACATAAACAAATGGCAAAAAGGAATCAGGAGTCACCCATAGTCACCATCAGCGCCGGCTCTAGGGTTGCTGGCGCCCCGGGCAAGCTGAACTTCGGCGCCCTTGGGGGGGGCGGGGCCGGGGCCGGGGGGGGGCGGGGCCGGGGCCGAGGGGGGGGCGGGGCTGGGGCCGAGGGGGGGGGGCGAGCGGGGGGGCGGGGCGGGGGCGGGGCCGAGGGGGGCGGGGGCGGGGCCGGGGCCGAGGGGGGGGGGGCGCGGAGGGGGGGGGAGGGAGGGGGGCGAGGCCGAGGAGGGGCAGGGGGGCGAGGCCGAGGAGGGGCGGGGGTGGCGGACCCGAGGGGGGTCATCCAAATAATCTGCTATTGTGGGGGGAGAAAACAGCAAACTACCCTTCTTTGAACCATCTAGTTCTAACCCTGTTTCACAGGTATGGATATTCCAGGATTCCAGATGATGGTCCCACTCCCAGACCAGAGAATACATAGACAGGAGTTGACAGTGAATGTTTCACTGTCTTTCACGTATAAATTATAACAACCAACTCTTGGACTAAGATCTCACAGGTTGTTCCCCTGGCAATGAAGGAAATTACTGAGAGTAAATAACTGCAAATGGAAATAGTCAACTCCCACCATTCACGGGAATTCCACTCCCACTAGATCTCAAGGTTAAATTGCAAATGGTGAACACAGTTTATAATGGGACGGAATTGAAAAGGCTCAAGGCAAAGTAAGCACAGGGTGGAGAAGCACGCAGTCAAGGGTAAGAGCAAATACCTTCAGATGGGAGGGGGGTGGGAAGAGAGATGTGAAAGAGAGAATAAACAGGACTTCTTTCCTCAGTGAACTGGGTCGTGCACAAATCCAAGAGACAACCAATGTGGTTTGAATTAGCACAAAACCATTGCAGTTAATTGTTCCCTGTTGCATTCTCCATGTCGTCACATTCTCACAATCCTGTTGTTCTACGGTCTATCATTCCTGTTTACGAACCACCATGTGATTCCTCCGCACTCCATCATTCACTGATCTGATCATCGTAGCAGTGAAAAGGAGACAAATATTGACAGGATAAATTAGGTTACTTTCTTTTACTTCATGCCTGCAACTGCCTGACTCCAGGAAATATCCACAGTACACATCAAAATGTTATTATTACTGCATGCTTTCGGCACATTTAATGTGGGTTACACATTATCTGACCTCACTGGCTCCATCCTCCCCGGTTACACACTGTCTGATCTCACTGGCTCCATCCTCCCCGGGTTACACACTGTCTGATCTCACCGGCTCCAACCCCGCGGACCCGAAGGGGGGGGCGGACCCGAGGGCTGGGCGGGGGGGGGGCGGACCCGAGGGCGGGGCGGGGGGCAGACCCGAGGGCGGGGCGGGGGGGGACTGAGGGGGGGGGGGTGGACCGAGCCGGGGGGCCGCCCTGGGGGCGGGCGGCCACCGCACATGCGCTGGTTGGCACCGGCCCAACTGCGCATGCGCGGGACCCGAGTCTCTGGCGCCCCCGAGCACATAGCGCCCCGGGCGACAGCCCGAGTTGCCGGTGCCTTGAGCCGGCCCTGGTCACCATTAACATACAGTCCCCCTCCCCCCAACCCTCTCAACCACCCCCCTGAGATACCCTCAATTACGACACAGGAGAGAAGATTGGTAATTCAAAGGCTTTAATTACCAGAGAACCGGACAGCTACTGAGAAGTGTGGTCACAGCATGCTGCCCAGTGAGCATCACCCTATATGCCGTTTCCTGGGGGCAGAGCCAGAGGTGGAGTCCCCCAGGGTTCCAAGTCCGGTCTTAAAGGGCCAATGTATTAAAGGCAAGGTACAGTTACAGCAGTTACCGATACGATTCATCACACCCCCCAACTAATGTTCAATGTTAACCAGTTCTTGAAAGTGCATAATGAATAATGACCATGAATTGTAGAAGCCCTCCATCCTTCCTCTCAGTTCAAACTTAAACCTTCTCACGAGTCAAGAATTCCAACAGGTCCCCCCGCCACGCCAGGGCACAGGGTGGAGAGGTTGCTCTCCATCCTATCAGGATCCACTTTCTGACGATCAACGAGGCAAAGGCTACAACATCTGCCTCCATTTCCGTTTCCAACACCCCGAATATGGCCTCCCGAGGCCAGGGTCCAGTTTCACGTGCACCACTTTAGAGATTACCCTAAAAACCTCTTTCCAGTAATCCTCCAGCTTTGGATAGGACCAAAACATATGAACGTGATTTGCGGGCCCGCCCCCCGCAGCGTTCACACACATCTTCTGCTCCTTCAAAGGATTGGCTCATCCTCGCCCTTGTGAAGAACTACTGGCTGAAGAACAACTACACAAGGGCGCCCCCCCCCCCCCCCCCCCCCCCCCCCCCCCCGCCCGCCCCCCTGTCCTCCGTCCCTTCCATCACATCCTGACTACTTTCCCCTGGCTCTTGGCTACTTGTTTATTTGTTTGTTTGATTGTTGGCCACAACCAGGTCCCGGAACAATCGGGTGAATGGCTCTCATGATTTGAGGAAGTCATCTTCCGAACCTCGGATGGTGAATTTGATTTTCTCCATTTGGAGGGATTCTGAGAGGTCAGACAGCCAGTCTGCAGCTTTAGGTGGTCTCGCTGACCGCCAGCCGAGCAGGATTCTACTGCAGGCCATCAGGGAGGCAAAGGCAAGAGCATCTGCCACCCCACCCCATGATGAGATCTGTCTGATCTGACAACCCGAAGAGTGACGCTTTTGGGCATGACTCCACCTTCATCCCCACCACTTTGGACATTGCCTTGAAGAAAGCTGTGCAGTACCCAGCAAGTCTGGGGAAGACCAGAGCATGTGGGCGTGGTTGGCTGGGCCTCCTTGGCACCGTTCACATATGTCCTCCACCTCCGGAAAGAACCTACTCATTCGGGTTCTTGTTAAGTGGGCTCTATGTACCACTTTTAGTTGCATTAGGTTGAGTCTTGCGTATGTGGAGGTGGCGTTGACCCTATGTAGTGCTTCGCCCCAGAGCCCCCACCCTGTTTCGAACCCCAAGTCTTCCTCCCATTTCCTCCACATCGCGTCCAGTACTGTGTTAGCCCTCTCTATCAGTCGTTCGTACATGTCGTTACCTAAAATATCTGCAGCCAGTAGTTCTTCTAGTAGCATCCTGGTCTCCTTCCGTAGCTGCAGGTATCGGAGTTTGTTGCCCTTAGCTAGCTGGAATGTCTCCGTCAGTTCGTCCAGTGACCCTGCCGTCGGTGTATAGGTCCCTGACTATTGGTGACCCCCCCCCCCCCCCCGTCCTGTCTCCACCTTTTAAAGGTGGCGTCGGTGAATGCCGGCAAGAACCTATGGTTGCTGCAGATGGAGGCTTTGTCATACATTTCGGTGAGGCCTAATTGTTTCCGTAGCTGATTCCAGGTCTGGAGGGTGGCTACCACCACTGGGCTGCTGGAGTGTTTTTTGGGTGGGGATGGGAGAGCCGCTGTGCCAAGGGCCCAAAATGAGGTCCCCCTGCAGGAGGCCTTCTCCACAATCACCCACACGGCTTCTGGCTCCTTAATCCATCCCATTACTTTTTCTGCTGTCGCTGCCCCCCCCCCCCCCCCCACCACCCCCCCCCCCCCCCCCCCCCCCACCCCCCACCCCCCCCCCCCCCCATTGACTTTGAAAGACTTCCCGGTCCTCTAGTTTCCCACTAATCTTTGCCACTTTGTATGCATTTTAATTCAATTTGATACCCTCCTTTATTTCCTTAGATATCCATGGCTGATTATCCCTTTTCCTACAGTCCTTCCTTTTCACTGGTATATACTTTTGCTGAGCACCATGAGAAATAGCTATGAAAGTCTCTATTGTTCCTCAATTGCCCCACCATGAAGTTTTTGCTCCCAGTCTACTTTAGCCAACTCCTCCCATTGTAGCCTCCTTTGTTTAAGCACAAAACACTAGTATTGGATTTTGCCTTTCCATCATCCATCTGTATTTTTAATTCAACCATACTATGATCACTCCTTCCGAGATGATCCCGAACTAGTGGCTAGTTTAGCACAGTGGGCTAAACAAGTGGCTAGTAATGCAGAACAAGGCCAGCAGTGCCAAGGCCAGTGGCGACTAGGGGCTTTTCACAGAAACTTCATTGTAGCCTATTTGTGACAATAAGCGATTATTATTATTATTAAGAAGTCTTACAACACCAGGTGAAAGTCCAACAGGTTTGTTTTGTGCTCATCTGTGCTCATCCCAGTCCAATGCTGGCATCTCCACATCATTATTATTATTAACTATGGCATCATTAATTATTTCTGCCTCATTACACAGGACCATATCTAGGCTAGCTTGCTCCCTCGTAGGTTCCATTACATAATGTTCGAGGAAACTATCGTGGATACATTCTATAAACTCCTCCTCAAGGCTGCCTTGACGGACTTGGTTTGACCAATCGCATAAAAATTAAAATCTTGAAGTAAATGCAAGCTGTTTTGCCATAAGCAAGAAACCATTTCTGTATTATTTTGAAAGTTAAATTGTGTACAAGTTGCTTCTCTTCAAGTCCATTTTGCTAGTTGGACGTATTAGAGAATAAGATTTAAGTGATTCTCAATTGTAATCAAATAGAGGCAATAAACAATTCTTATTTGTACCAGAGAAGTTTTAACTCAAATTTCTACTTGATTACCTCCCGCATCTCTTAAAAATCTGACTTCTTTACCTACTCAACCTGGTACACATGAGTAAACTTTACCCACACAAGTAAATTCTTTAAAGAGATCTGGCACCTTCTTATCAATAATTTCTTGATCAGGCTCTACATTCTTTTGTACCTCCTTCGCTTCAATTGGGTTTTCCATTACCACTTTAACAAACCCCACTGTCTTATCCTGTTTTACAACATCAGCCTTCCCGGTGCTTTTCTTCAGCCTCCAACAATGTGACTTTACATGACCGAGTTTATTACAGTAAAATCATCTGAAACTTTTAATTTTTCTTCCACCCTCCAGGATTTATTTTTTAATCTGAGGTACACTATACTTATTATCTCCCATCAGATCCCCTTTACCTCTACCACCTGAGTATTTCTCCTTTCCCCAGTTTCTATCCCTCACAGGCTAATACTGATGTCAGAAACCAAACTTTGATTTATGAACTCATTCATAATCATCTGCCATTTCTGCCGCTAATCTACACCTCCCGCTGCCGGGGGAAAGCGGGCAGCATAATCAAAGATCCCTCCCACCCGGCTGACTCACTTTTCCAACTTCTTCCATCGGGCAGGAGATTCAGAAGTCTGAGAACACGCACGAACAGACTCAAAAACAGCTTCTTCCCCACTGTCACCAGACTCCTAAATGATCCTCTTATTGACTGACCTCATTAACACTACACCCTGTATGCTTCAACCGATGCCAATGCTTATGTAGTTACATTGTATATCTTGTGTTGCCCTATTATGTATTCTCATGTATTTTCTTGAATTTTGTTTAATTCCCTTTTCTTCCATGTACTGAATGATCTGTTGAGCTGCTTGCAGAAAAATACTTTTCACTGTACCTCGGTACACGTGACAATAAACAAATCCATCCATCCAATCTCGTCGTTTTAACCCTCTGCTCTTCCACATGAGTTCTCACTACATCAGGAACTACATTTTTAAACACCTCCAAAATTATAATTTCTCTAAGAGCTTCATACATTTGGTCTATTTTCAAAGCCCTTATCCACCTACTCTGTTTGATCCTTTCAAACTCCATGTATATTTGACCAGGTTCTTTCCTTAAATACCAAAATCTTTGTCTGCAGGTTTCACGCACTTTTCATATGCACCTAAGATTGATTTTTTCACCTCTTCATATGTCCCAGATACCTCCTCTGATAGTGATGCAAACACTTCACAAGCTCTACCTAGCAACTTTGTTTGAATCAGTAATACCCACATGTCCTGTGGCTATTTCATTTATTTAGCTGCCTTCTCAAATGAAATGAAAAAGGCTTCTACATCCTTCTCATCAAACCTTGGCAATGCTTGAATATATTTAAATAGATCCCTCACCAAATCTTTGACTATGACGCTCTTTCTCACTATCCTCGGCCGGGATTCTCCCCTACCCGGCGGGGCGTGGGGTCCCGGCATGTTGGAGTGGCGTGAACCACTCAGGTGTCGGGCCGCCCCAAAGGTGCAGAAGTCTCCGATGGGGGGGTCGGAGAATCCCACCCCTCATCACTATCCTCAGACTGTACGTGTATCTTCACCTCCGCCAATTTCAACTGACTTTCACGTTTCATGGCCAGTTCCTCTCTTTTTCTTTTTCCCTGATCTGTACCTCTTTTTCTCTTGCTTTTTGTTCTGCAAGTGCTTTTTCCCTATCGTCTCTCTCCTTTTCTCTTTCTCTTTCCCTAATTTCGGATTCAAGCTGCTTTAATTGTTCTTCATGTTCAGGCCGCTTGATCTGTAATTGAATTCTTGCCATTTCCAATGATTCTGACTGTGTGTCAGGCAATTTTAAAAGCTGAACTACCGCCGCAATTACCTCTTCTTTTTGTAGTTTGTCAGGCAATGTTAACTGCAATGTTTTTGCCAAATCTAAAAGTCTTTTTTTAGTCTCTGTTAACTGCTAAGGTACTGCGCATGACCTTCTCCACCCCCAAACACATCGGTTCATTGAACACTTGACTGGGGTGATCTTCTGCAATGGTTAAGCCCAGGGTTTTCAAATCACTGCTTGTTTATGTGAATTCTTCCAGCTTTTCAAAGGTTTGGTGATGTCACTTTTATGACCCTCTGGTTGCTGAAGTTATAATAATAATCTTTATTAGTGTCACAAGTAGGCTTACGTTAACACTGCAATGAACTTTCTGTGAAACTCCCTTAGTTGCCACATTCCGGCGCCTGTTTGGGTACACGGAGGGAGAATTTGGAATGTCCAATTCACCTAACGAGCATGTCTTTCGGGACTTGTGGGAGGAAACCAGAGCACCCGGAGAAAACCCACGTAGAAACGGAGAGAACGTGCAGACTCCGCACAGACAGTGACTCAAGCTGGGAATTGAACTAGGGTCCCTGATGGTGTGAAGCAAAAGTGCTAACCACTGTGCTACCGTGCCGCCCATGTTATGTTCTACAGATCCAATAAACAAGATCTATTTGTTCAGCCAGATTCTAGAAAATACTGATGTCAAACCATAGCAACTGCTAATGCTTTATAGTCTGCTATTCTTCCACTTATCTTTCATTCTGCCTCTGCTTTATTCGTAGACTTTGTTTTTCTGGTTCCTTGAACTCTTAATGAGGCTAGGAGCTCCTGCTGTCCTGTATCCTGTTGTAGAAACTGCCGTGGTACTGGGAACAGGCTGACAAGACCCATAGGCCCGGAACAGAAATGCCAAATGAAGTTCTGGCTAGAATCGATTCTGGCCATCTGCAAGAGCACCTAAGACTACATATAAATTCATCATCGCAAAATGGACTTTGTGATTATCCACTCACATTTATACAAAAGAACAAGACCATGCGATGAATATGTAACTAACTGCCAGACACAGGTAATCAACTTTGTAGAATTGAAAGATGTCATAAGACTCCATAATGGGCAAATAGCTGGTCAGACAAGACTGTTTTAGAGGATAGTGGATCTTGATTGAATCATCCTGGCTGAACAGGATGATCCTGTTTATTCCCATTCATGAGTTTATTCCCATTCATGAGTTTAAGTCCGGATGGGACAATAGAACTCAGGCCAGGTGTAGACATATACCGATGACTCAGTTCTAGCAGAACCAGTATAAAAGAAGGAACATTGGTACAGATCTTCAGTAATAACCTGCGAGTCCTCCAGGCACAACCATTGCAAGAAGAAGGTATCCTGGGTTCTGGGCCCAGACAAGACATCAAATGCTTATAGTTTGACCAACCTCCTTCATTAAGTGCTGATAATATCTAGAACCCAGCTGTGAGTCTGAGGCATATTTTGTGTGAGTGAGAGAATTGTGAATAAAATTGGGTTAAACCTTGAAGCCGTGTTTGTTCTTTGTTTATCTCGCAAATAAGAGTAAAACGCTTTAGTAATAAACTGGTCCAAGTGTCTGATAATTTATAAGCACTGCATTTCCAGAAAGTCTCCAGAAAACCTCTGTAATTTCTTTAGAATCTTTGTTAATTGGCCACATCTCTCATCAGACTAGTGTCGCTTGTAACTTGGCCATAGTTCCCAGAAGACTTAGAGCTGGGGCTACAAAGATTTCACCCCATGGCAGGTTTGCACATGGGAGATATGTAAATCTGCTCCCATTAATTGTTGGTGCAAGAACAAGGGGACAGCGATTTAGGTTTTTGGGCAAGAGATGCAACTGGAGGTAAAGAATAAAACCTATATGCAGCAAGTGGTAATGACTTAGAATGCACAACTGTAATAGGAGCTGAGATGATCAATGATTTCAACAGGAACATGGATGGGCATTTGCAGGAAATGAACTTGCAGAGCTAATGGAATAGAACAGGGAAATTGGACTGAATGCATTGCTGCATGAAGAGCCAGTGTGGATTCAGTTGGCTGAACGGCCTTCTTCTGTGTTAAAAAAGTGACTTTATGACTCCATAAGGCCAATTGTAAATGAACAAACAAGCCTATTTGGATGCATTAAATTACTGAATGGAAGGTAGTTTTTGCTGGAATTCAAACTCTGTGGAACATTAAATATTGTAATTTATACAAACCTAGCTTTTGATTCAGGCCAAATTATATAAACTGAACTGATTGGCTCTATCTTTACGGAGAGCACGTCTCCCTTTGTGAGTGTTTCTGCTCCAAATTTTTAGAGTCTACCTATTGTTCCAACTCAAGAGGAAACCAAAGACTTGTCTTCTCACCCGCTCCAGCTCTTTGTGTCAGAGATTATCCCTTTGTGCCAGCAATCAATCCTTATCGTGCCTTATTAAGTGTGGTCCCCCGGCAGCAATCCCCTGCTGTGTTCAAATGAACTGATGTAGTATGCAAGAAATACTAATCTGACAGGCACTTCATCTGGTCTCAGTTGCTGGGTCGAATATGCTTTCCCAGGTATCATGTGTGTTATCTTGATTTAACTCCTTGAGAACTGGATCTAGCCTAATCATGACATTGTAACAAAAGCAAATTACTGCTTGAATCTGAAACAAAAACAGAAGATACTGGACAATCTCAGCAGGTCTTGCAGCATCTGTGGAGAGGGAAGGGTGCTAACGTTTCGAGTCTGGATGACTCTTTGTCAAAGTGAGAATGTAATATTTCTTTACTTGTCCTAAAGCAAATAATCAAAATCTCAAAACATGAGAATAAGTGGTCACCATCAAAGAATTACACAGGTCAATTCTTGCTTACTAGGATCTTTCATAATGTCTTATTTTAAATAATAGTCTATGAAAAGTGAAATAGGGGCATCATGATGGCAAAATGGCCTGAAAGTAGGGGTCGTATTAGCGAGAGGCAGCATGGTTTTCTGAAGGGGAGGTCGTGTCTCACTAACTTGATAGAGTTTTTCGAGGAGGTCACAAAGATGATTGATGCAGGTAGGGCAGTGGATGTTGTCTGTATGAACTTCAGTAAGGCCTTTGACAACGTTCCTCATGGCAGACTGGTACAAAAGGTGAAGTCACACAGGATCAGAGGTGAGCTGGCAAGATGGATACAGAACTGGCTAGGTCATAGAAGGTAGAGAGTAGCAATGGAAGGGTGCTTTTCTGATTGGAGGGCTGTGACTAGTGGTGTTCCGCAGGGATCAGTGCTGACCCTTTGCTGTTCGCAGTATATATCAATGATTTGGAGGAAAATGTAACTGGTCTGATTAGTAAGTTTGCGGACGCTACAAAGGTTGGTGGAATTGCGGATAGTGATGAGGACTGTCAGAGGATACAGCAGGATTTAGATCATTTGGAGACTTGGGTGGCGAGATGGCAGATGGAGTTTAATCCAGACAAATGTGAGGTAATGCATTTTGGAAGGTCTAATACAGGTAGGGAATATACAGTGAATGGTAGAACCCTCAAGAGTATTGACAGTCAGAGAGATCTTGGTGTACAGGTCAACGGGTCACTGAAAGGGGCAACACAGGTGGAGAAGGTAGTCAAGAAGGCATACAGCATGCTTGCCTTCATTGGCTGAGGCCGTGAGTATAAGAATTGGCAAGTCATGTTGCAGCTGTATAGAACCTTAGTTAGGCCACACTTGGAGTATAATGTTCAATTCTGGTCGCCACACTACAAGAAGGGTGTGGAGGCTTTAGAGAGGGTGCAGAAAAGATTTACCAGGATGTTGCCTGGTATGGAGGGCATTAGCTATGAGGAGAGGTTGAATAAACTCGGTTTGTTCTCACTGGAACAAAGGAGGTTGAGAGGCGACCTGATAGAGGTCTACAAAATTATGAGGGGCATAGACAGAGTGGATAGTCAAAGGCTTTTTCCCAGGATAGAGGGGTCAATTACTCGGGGGCATAGGTTTAAGGTGCGATGGGCAAGGTTTAGAGGAGATGGACGAGGCAAGTTTTTTACACAACGGTAGTGGGTGCCTGGAACCCGCTGCCGGAGGGAGTGATGGAAGCAGGGACGATAGTGACGTTTAAGGGGCATCTTGACAAATACATGAGTAGGATGGGAACAGACGCTCACGGACCCCGGAAGTGTAGAAGATTTTAATTTAGACAGGCAGCATGGTCGGCACAGCTTTGGAGTGTCGAAGGGCCTGTTACTGTGCTGTACTTTCCTTTGTTCTTTGTTATGGGGGGGACCTTTAACAGGGTGTCCTCAATGAGCCTTTTGTGCGTATCACTCACTTGGGGGAGGCCCGATGGAGGAGAGGATGAATTGAGCTGGGGTCCGGGTCACCCTCATGCCTGCATGGTGTGGGAAGGGGGTGAGCAGACATTAGTGATGTGGGAAGGTTGCCTCTCCGGGGCCAAGGATTGGGGTTGCTGCCCATGTCTGCAGGGGGGTCACGAAGTCCAAGGGTAGGGGCCTTTAACAACTTTAAGATTGGGGCACCCTTTATAACGGCACCCAGATATCTGGAGATCCAGTCTTGCTGCCGCCTTCACCTTCTACTCTAGAAAACATTCTAAGTGTTGACGAATTCAGTGAGAATCTCCCCAAGTGCCCAAAAATGATGAACGGCAGGATTCTCCAAACCCCCAGTCATGGGCAGGATTCTCTCAGCCCAGGGCCAGGCCAGAGAATCCTGCGACCGGCGCGAATCGCGCAACGCCGCCCCAATGGCGGGACGTGATTCTCCGCAGAGCGGAAAATCGGCGCATTGGCGCGACACTGGTAGGGGGCCGTTCTACGCAGTTCTCCTCCTCCCCCCCCCCCCCCCCGCCGATTCTCGGCCCAGGATGGGCCAAATGGCCGCAGCAAAAAACCCGAGTCCTGCCGGCGCAGTTCTAATCTGCTCTCAACCAGCAGGACCTTGGCGTGGAAGGGTCAGGGGGCGGCCTGTTAGGGGGGGGGGGGGGGGGGGGGGAGGGGGGATCAACCCCAGGGGTGGGGGGGCCTCCGTTGTGGCCTGGCCCGTGATTGGGGCCCACCGATCGGCGGGCTGGCCTCTCAGGCTGGAGGCCTCCTTTCTTCCGCGCCGGCTCCTTTTGCCCTACGCCATGTTGTGTCGGAGCCAGTGCAGAAAAGGGAGCCACTGCGCATGCGCGCGTTGGCACCGCGGCCCCCAGTTGATGCCGGGATCAGCAGCTGGAGCGGCATGGGCCGCTCCAGTGCCATGCTGGCCCTCTGTAGGGGCCAGAATTGCTGATCCTGTGGCTGTGTTGACGCCATCGAGAAACACGAAAGCATTTCCAACGGCGTCAACTCTTAGCCTCAGGATCAGAGAATCCCGCCCAATGCATTTGTCAGTGGTGGGAGGCAGCGTGCCATTTGCTGGCAGCGGGATTCTGAGTCCCTGCCACTGTCAATGGGAATTTGCATTGAAGCTACCGCATGCCGTTGGGAAACCTATGGGAGGGAGAGTGCTGCCGGTGGGACCAGAGAATCTTGTCGCCAGCGAAAGGCCGGAGAATTCCAGTCTAAATGTGGGTGGATTGTGATAGGAAACATGCAGGAACAGCTAGTGGGATTTACAACGGTTTTATGCCTGAGTTTACACTGAGTTTTATGGGGGGAGAATTGCCCCCCTCTAACCTGTCAATTCGGCACTTCACAACCTTCCAGACTTAATGTTAATTTTAAGTTGCACTCAGATTTTCTTTGGCAACGTGTATGGTGGTGGTTCTGCTGTAACCATTTACCTATCCTCTGGGCCTATCCTTTTTTTCTTAATCCATTATCATTATCCTTTTTATTATTTAACCACTCCTGCTCTCCACCCTATTGTAAACCGTCCTTTTCATTCTTTTCAAATATCACCCTCCTTTATTCCAGCTCTTTACTTGCTTAGAAATGGCTAACTATCCAATTTCTTCCAGTTTGATGGAAAGACATTGACCGTAAATGTTAATTGTGTTTCTTCCCCCACAGATGCTGCCTGACCTGCTGTGGACTTCCAACGTTTTTTGTTTCTACTTCAGATTTCCAGCATTCTTATTATTTTGCTTCTTCCACAACAACTATTCTCTGCTGCATGTTCTATAACATGGCCTATTTTAGCCAGTGAGCTCCTACAATGGCTTCTCTTACAAACGTAGGTCCTAGGTTCTATAATTCCCTCTCTAAATAGGGGCCTCACGGTAGCATGGTGGTTAGCATCAATGCTTCACAGCTCCAGGGTCCCAGGTTCGATTCCCGGCTGGGTCACTGTCTGTGTGGAGTCTGCACGTCCTCCCCGTGTGTGCGTGGGTTTCCTCCGGGTGCTCCGGTTTCCTCCCACAGTCCAAAGATGTGCAGGTTAGGTGGATTGGCCATGCTAAATTGCCCGTAGTGTAAGGTTAATGGGGGGATTGTTGGGTTACGGGTATACGGGTTACGTGGGTTTAAGTAGGGTGATCATTGCTCGGCACAACATCGAGGGCCGAAGGGCCTGTTCTGTGCTGTACTGTTCTATGTTCTAAACCTCCTTGCTCCTATCACAAGCAATGCTGATGGTATCGGCGAGGGTGTCCTGAAGTTAAACTCTGTTTCATGGGGGTATGGTTTTGTTTTTGGAATGGTGTGAGGAATCATGTGAAACCCCAATGAGAACAAGCAGCCCTGTCTTTCTGTAACAATTATTATTTATTAATTAAAGATTATTTATTAATTAAAGAAAAGACAAATACACACGGACAGAACTACAATATAAATCACCAAACACGTATACAGTTTATGTACCCCTTCTACCAAAATATAGCTAAGGTCCCTGAACTCCTTAGACTTCCCCTTTTCCCAAACAACTTCCAAGTTAAATAAATTTATAAGTTAAACCCAGTTTATAGTTATCACGAAATGTAGGATCGATAATCAAGTCTGTAAATGTCTTTTCCTGGTCCAGTGAAGATATTGAACCTGGCTTTATGAAGGTTTCTGCATGGACTTGACTTACATAGATACATAGAAGATCGTAGCAGAAGGAGGCCTTTTGGCTGATCATGCAACTCAAGAGTCTAATTCTGCTTTTTCCCCATAACCTTTGATCCCATTCACTCCAAATGCTATATCCAGCCTCTTAAATATATTTAATGTTTTAGCATCAACCATTTTCTGTGGTAATGAATTCCACAGACTCACCACTCTTTGGGTGAAGAGATGCAGGCAAAGTCACCTGGCTGTGAGTTGTGAACTGGCCTCTTAGGCTGTTAGATGTAAACTAGCCTGACTATTCTGAGGGTGCTGGCAATTATACGTTTTTTCCCCTTTGATTCTTCTTCTGCGTATTTGACTGCCTACCTCTCTCAAATTCCTTGACTCTAAAAACTTGCATGTGCATACCTCCACTGATCTTTCATTTATCTCGGTAAGCTGTTTCTACTAATAAGGCAATTTAAGCCCAATTCTGCCTAGGTGCATGCCAATCTTTGCTCTTTGAACACAGGCTACTGCTTATGCTCGGCAGATTTCTACCTGTTGCTGGGCAGGTCACAACAATTATGCCTTGTTAAATTCATTTTACTGCTGTTAGTAGGCAGATCATTGGTACATTCCCACCTTTTAAAAAATGAAATGTCTTCATTTGAAAGATGTTCCACTTCTCAAGACGGAACAGACTCAAAGGGCCAAATGGCCTCCTCCTGCTCCTATCTTCCTTTGTGTTTTTAAAATTCAAGAGCCTATATTAACATAGAAAGTTTACACACACTGTTCCCAAAAGTCACTTTTATACTCAGGATAAAGTGTTCGCAATGTTTTATCTCCCGGCCACATAAAGATTTTTAAGTTAAATGGTTGCTATCGAAAACCCCATCAGGATAACTGGGTGTTCCCAATCTCAAAATTTCTCTAAAAATTTCAAAGGTTTGTGGTCCATATATATGACTGCCTCTGCTGGGTGCTAGCAATATAAATCTTAAAACATTGTAACACCATTACTGGGCTTAAAGTCTCTTTCCCAGTGGCTGAATACTTCTGCTGGTGACAATTTAATTTCTTTAAGAAATATCCCACCGCCGTCTCAAGGTCAAGTTCGTCTTCTTGCAATAACATGTCTCTTACACCCATGTCGCTACCATCCACCACCAGTGTAAAATGCTTGTCGTAATTGGGTGCTGTTAACTCTGGGTTTATTGTCAATGGTTGAACGGTTTTATTGTTAAATGGTTGAATGCTGTTTCGCAATCTACCATCCAGTGCGCTTTCAGAGCACTGGAAGGGGGCTAAGGGCGAAAGACCATTAGATCAAGGTAGCTAGGACAAAGAGTAAGACATAAACATATGGATGAATATGACAGCATTAAGTAACGGCACATACTTAGGTTAATGTACAAAAACTATAAAACAAACAGTATAAAATTCCCTGGGCAGAGGCACCTTTAGTAATTATTAACAATTAAATGTGTATTCTTAAAGCATAACAGTAATAAACCATATAAATCCTTGTTGACAGTGAAATGCTCGCAAGGTTTAATGGGGCTAAACCAACTACACTTAGCCACATACTTTAGAAAAAAGAGGATTTACCCAGAATACAGCCTTATTCAGCAGAAAACATTTATCAGCAGCCCAGGGAGCCCTTGTGAACATAGACCTGGGGGCGCGATTCTCCCAGAGGGGGAGAAATCGTAAGGCTGGCGTCAAATCCGGGCGGGTTTGACGCCAGCCCCCCCCTCCCCGACGGGGAACCGATTCTGGTCCCCAGTCGGGGCTAGCATGCCGCCGCCGTAAACTCCGGCATCGCGGGCTTAACGAATTTCGTTAAGCCCGCTTGCCAGAGTTTGCGCCGGCTGACGCGTCATATGACGTCAGCCGCGCATGCGCAGATTGGACGACTCCAACCCGCGCATGCGCGGATGACGTCATCGTGCATTTGCGCGAAACCCGCGCATGCGCGGGCCGGGATGCCCCTCAGCCGCCCCGCGAAGTGGTACAGCGGGGGCGGCGGAGGGACAAAGAGTGCGCGGGCATCGGACCCGCTGCCGACGATCGGTGGGCACCGATCGCGGGCCCATGGCACCCTTGGCACGGCCGTGGTACTGCCGTGCCAATCGGTGCCATGGTTTTAAAAATCGGGACTTTACGGCCGTTTTTACGAACGGCCAGACCAGGTGTGTTTGCCGTTCGTAAAAACAGCCGTAAAGGCCTGGGAACTCGGCCCATCGGACAGCTGAGAATCGCTGCTGGCCGTAAAAAAACGGCGGCAGCGATTCGTATCGGGAGTCGGGTGTGGGGGGGGGGGGGGGGGGGGAATAGCGGGAGGGCGTCGGACGAGCGTGGCCGTAAAATTTTACGAGCCACGCTATTCTCCGCACCGTCGTGAGTGCGGAGAATTGCGCCCGATTCCAGTCAGCAACCAGGTTAAAATAAGGAGGCTTTTACATACAAAAAAATGGACAATGGATAAGGGGTCTGAAAAACATCAGGAGTACATGAGTAGGACCCGATAGGTCAATGAGCTGTCCATGTTGCCTAAAAGCAAATTTCATTGGTCAGTGTATGTAATCTATAGCCGCAATGATTGGATCGTGTCCAGCCGATGGGCTACTACCATTTTGAAAATTGTATAATTACTGAACTAAAAATTCTGTAAATTTAGAGTCGATCTGGAACTGCCCCAGATCGTTCACCCACGTACGGTGGCCAAGTTTGGAAAATAAGGACCGTCTTTAAGTAGAGTTGCTGTCTCCGCATGTCTTTGTGTTAGCTGAGCCGTAATTAAGAAGGGGAATCCCTCACATGAAAGAAAGTTTAATACTTAGTCTCTGAAAAACGCTCCAACAGAAATTGGTGCTGAGCACAGTGTTGCTTTGGTGGCATGATGCGTCACCTATGCGGGTCAGTACATAATTTTTTACCACCCAGTAGATGGAGGAATCGTGCAACAGGCAGCTGGACCCATAAGTTGAGCGACCTGAACAAAATTGAAAAGTAGTAAGCGGCAGATGCATGCAACGCTGAGTACATGCTAATGGTCGGGTGAACAAAGATGGACTAGGGAAAGATGTTAAGAGGTGAGAGCTGGGCACCTAATTGATGACGGCCAAAATGGGGGATCCTCAATTGGAATCCGATGGGAGCATAATACAAATTGTAGTGACTGAACATAAAAAATTTATAAGAAAATGGTGGCGAGAGAACATAATTCAGCGTCGTCCGAGCCTGAGCAAAAAGCTGTCATACTTGCTGCTGTGATGAAAAACCATCTCTGAATCGAGGCCAGGATAAACAGGTAGCTGCTGTTAAAGCAGCATAGGAGGAAATACTTAAAGAACCAACAGGAAGGACCACTATATCCCTCACTCCCAGAGATAGAAGACAAAGGAGGATGGAACCAGAGAGTAGACTGGGGAAGCATAGCAGACAAAGCATCCCAGTATAATGACAATCCACCCCCTATAATACAACTATCCCATCCACGCCCATTGCACCAATTCAAACCAGAGTAAAATCTCCCATTGTGGGAGGAGGAGCGGCCAGAACGGTCACTCAAGAAATACCCCTGACCGTAACAGAGAAATAAATGTTTATGGACAAACACAGCATGTTGCGCCATGAACATACAAACTCCGCCTTCTGGGAAATTATGGACCAATTATGGGAAATTCAAACCGTAGATGATGTAAGATTATTAGTAAAGGGAAAGCTGGCTGGTCCAGTTTGGCAGAGCCTTACAAAATAGGAATTGGATAACTGTGGCAGGTGGGACGACCCACCAAAAATATGATGGGTTTAAACATGACTTAGGATGGGCCCCAAGATGAAGGCATGCTAACTGGATGAAGGCGACCCTCATTAAACAGGGCCCAAGGAATCAGCAGAGAATTATGGGGAAAGAAAGTTCCAGGCTTATGTAGATGATGGAGGGTGAAATAATGCTCTAAAATATGAGGAGATATGTTGAAGGATGGATTCAGTCCTGAATATGTTGAAAGATATTCAGTCCGGCCCTAACCTGAATAATAGAGATCGGTCTCCTCATGGGAAATACTTATCCGGAAATTATGATTTGGGCCATGAAAGTCGAAACCCATAATCAGATAAACTCTAAGGTAATCCCAGTACAAACCCAGGGGTTCCAGTTCAAGGAGAGAGGGAATGCTTTTTTATGTGAAAACAAATGGCACTTTGTTTCCACAGAGAGTGCCGAGGCATGTCTGTAGGAAGGATTGATCGATGCGACTATTGCAGTAACATCGGCCATGAAAGACAGGGTTGCTGGTCAAAATGGCGGGGGGGGGGGGGGGGGGGGGGGGGGGAGAAGGAAGGATAGGGCCACAAGCAGACAAAGCCCTACCCAGAGCCCCCTCACAATGGCTCCACACCGATACCACACCAGCCGGGGATCCAAATGACTGCACTTGAATTGCCCTCTGGTTGTATTTGGAAGCAATGTTAGAGAGCTCGCATTGTGCAATGTTAATAGACACCGGGACAGCTGTATGTCATAATATACACCAGTATATCATGGTGCAGACACACACACTGATGGACATACACTAGGACCAATCAACATGCACAAACACCGCAGCCAATCACCAGTTAGAACGCACGCACTATAAAGACAGAGGGCATCACTTTTCCCGCTCATTCTGGATGCTGCCTCTCAGAAGCACAAGAGCTTATCAGTTACAGTACAGACTCTCACCACGTGCTGAGAGATTCAACTGGTTCAGACAGGTACATGTCTCTAGTTAACCTAGCATCGTGTAAACCCACAGTAATAGTATGTCTAGCATTTTATAAGAGTTAATAAAATAGTGTTGAACCATCTTCAGTGTTGGTGGCCTATGTCTGCTTCAAGGATCCAGAGTGCCCAACACATCAATATCCAGAACTGATTTACCAATACAAAACCAGGAACCGCACTATACAATTGCAGGGCATGATGGGAGGAACGGGAACCGCAGTACTAAGTGAACCTACAATATTAGAAATAGGTGACCGAAGGGAGCAGGTCCAAATCTGGGTTTGCTCAACAGGGGAGGGTAGCATCTTAGGAATAGATTTACTATAGCAGTTGGGAGCTGTAATTGAAGCAAGACAGCCTGCATAACCTGGCATAAGCCCTACAGACAGGATTGTAGAGGACAAAGGAGAGGATGTAGTTGGACTGGATTAGATTAGATTGGATTGGATTTGTTTATTATCACGTCTACCGAGATACAGTGAAAAGTATTGTTCTGTGTACAATGCAGACAGATCATTCCATACATGGATAAAAAACATAGGGCATACATAAATACACAATGTATACACAATGTATTCATAACTTCATAAGATTTAGGAGCAGAATTAGGCCATTTGGCCATTATCAAGTCTGCTTCGCTATTCTATCATGGCTGATATGTTCCTTATCTGCTACCTACTATGTTACAGACCAAGAGCTGGATTGTGAAATCAGCCAGAGCAACTCCTCCCGAGAACACATGACCTAGGAGCAGGAGTAGGCAATTTAGCCTCCTGAGCCTAAACATCTTCAATGTGATGATGGCTGATCCCATCCTGGCCTCAACACCACTGTCCTGCCCATTCTCCATTACCCTTGAACCCACTACCAATTAAAAATCTATCTAACTCTTCCTTAAATTTACTCACTGTCACAGCATCCACTGCAGTCTGGGGTAGCGAATTCCACAGATTCACAACCCTTCGGGAGAAGTCGTTTTCCCCCAAATCTGTTTGAAATTTGCTACTTCTTATTCTAAGATTATGACCTCTTGTTTTGGAATGCCCCACAAGAAGAAGCATCTGCTCCCCGTCTACTTTATCCATACTTTTTAACATCTTGTATACCTCAATTAGGTCTCCCCTCATTCTTCCAAACTCTAGAGTATAGGCCTAAACTGTTCAATCTCTCTTCATACCACAAACCCCTCAGCTCTGGAATCAATTTAGTGAACCTCCTCTGAACTGCTTCCAATGCCACTACATCTTTCCTCAAATAAGGGAACCAAAACTGTGCACAATACTCCAGGTGCAGTCTTACCAATACCTTGTATAGTCGCAACAACACTTCCTTATCTTTATACTCAATTACTTTTGCTATAAATGGCAACATTCCATTTGCTTTCCTTATTATCTGCTGCACCTACATGCTCGTTTTCTGTGACTCATGCACGAGGTGACCCAGATCCCTCTGCATCGGAGCACCCCATAGTCTCTCCCCATTTGGATAATAAGTTGCCTTTCCATTTGTTCGACTAAAATGCATGACCTCACACTTATCCATGTTAAACTCCATCTGCCACATTTTGGCCCACTTTGGGTGAAGCATACAGGAGTGCAGTTCTACTCAGTGGGGAAGATGTGTGAAGAGATCAGATCAGTCCAGAAGCGGGTAATTCAGGAGTCTGGTAATAGCAGGGAAGAAGCTGTTTTTGAATTTGTTAGTGCGTGCTCTCAGACTTTTGTATCCCCTGCTCGATGGAAGAAGTTGGAAGAGTGAATAACCCGAATGGGAGGGGGTCTTTGATATGATGGCTGCTTTCCCAAGGCAGCGGGAGGTGTAGACAGAGTCAATGGATGGGGGGCGGGTTTGCATGATGGACTGGACTGTGTTCACAACTCTCTGTTGAACCCCACCTAATCTTTTTGGACACTAAAGGCAATTTTGCATGGCCAATCCACCTAACCTGCACATCTTTGGACTGTGGGAGTTCTGGCAAGAGGAGCTCCTCGGTGCCGAAACAGGGCGTGTTCTCCATTGAAGTCCCCATCTAACTCGAGTGCCATTCCATAGCGCTGTGTTTCCTGACGCTGCAAGTGCCCAGAAACACGTGGCTAAACGCGCTCGCTATGGGACATTGTTCCCATTTAGTTAAATTGCGCCCTAAGGGAGGGATTTGCTGACTACCCCACCATATGCTTTCAGTAGCGGAGGTGGCCCGCCAGCGGGATCTTCCGACCCCGCCATTGTCAATGGGATTTCCCGGTGACAGGACACTTTGTTGCCGGGAAAACCATGCGCCGGGTTATGACCAGTAAATCCCACCCTAAGTGTAGGCTGAACCCGTGAGAAACGTCCCAAGGCCCAAAAAGGTGACTAAGTGTGGTTAGATAGAGTGGGGAACACGCGACAGAGCCGGCAGGAAACTCCCAGCAAAACCCGCCACAAATGATACATCTACCAACTGCTGCCCACTCTGCCCTTGTACAAGTTGTGAACACATTTTCGCGCCTCGTGCTACCCTTTGTCTTGGTGTCCAATCTCTTGTGTTCCAGAGTCTAAGTTGATTTTCCCCTGTTTACAATTGATAACCCAATTGGCCGACCATTTAACATTCAGCATAGTGATTTTCTGTGGCCTTGTTTATAACAGTGAAAACTGTAACCTTTCTCACCCCTCCAACAGACTCTGCTTTACTTTGAGGTGAAGCCTCCTTGGAATTTCCAACCATTCCCTCACTTGCTGGCCTGTTCTCTCTCACACCTTGAGATACCCTCAATCACGACACAGGAGAGAAGATAGATGATTCAAAGGCTTTAATCATCCGAGAACTGTACAGCAGCCGAGAAGTGTGCTCATCACATGTTGCCCGAGTGAACCTTATCTTATATACCGTTTCCTGGGGGCTGAGCCAGAGGCGGAGTCCCCCAGGGTTCCAAGCCCGGTCTTAAAGGCCCAATGCATTATAAAAGGTAAGGTACCATTATATCAGCTACTGATAACATTCATCACACACCTTCTGAGTTTCTAGCTTTCTCCGACTTAAAAGTGGGTCCAAAGAAAGCTTTGGTCTATGAACCAGTCGTCCACAAGCTCCACAGCTTGTCTGGCAGTTCCAACGTTCTGTCCCTCAATATGGATTCTAATCATTGTTGGCAACAAATCTTTAAATTCCTCCAACAGAATTATCTCTCTCAGGGTTTCAGAGGTCTCTTCTATTTTAATGCTCACACCCACCTATCAAAATGACTTTGTTTAACTCTTTCGAATTCAATACGTGTTTGTCCAGACTGGATTCTTATGGCTGGAAAGTTTTGTCTGAAGCCTCGTTACCAACTCATAGTCACCCAATATAGCTTTCTTCACTGTCTCGTAGTCCCCCGAATCTTCCTCTGACAAAAATGCATAGACTTCATTAGCCCTACATACAAGTTTAGTCTGTAAGGGTGGTGTCCAAATATGTTGTACCATTTAATCTATTTTCTCAAAAGCACAAAAAAATGTCTTGGCAAAGGTTAAAGAGGTTGGGACCCTACTCATTGGAATTTAGAAGAATGAGAGGTGACCTCATTGAAACATATATGATTCTTAAGGGCCTTGGCAGAGTAATTGCTGTGAGGATGATTCCTCTCATGGGACAGTCCAGGATCAGAGGAATAAAGGGATGCCAATTTAAGACTGAGATGAGGAGAAAATGTTTCTTCACTCAGAGGGTTGTGAGTCTTTGGAACTCCTTGCCACAGAGTGTTGTGGAGCAAAGTCCTTGTGTATATATAAAGCTGAGATAGATAATTTTTTCTAAGTAAGGGAATCAAGGGTGATAAGGTAAAGGCAGGAAAGTGGACGTAAGGAATGTCGGATCAGCCAGATCCTATTGAATGGTGGAGCAGGACGGAGGGGCTGAATGGCCTACTCCTGTTCCTATTTCTTATTGTGTTATGGTCTTACCACTTTCATCAAATTTTGGGAGAGTTTCTATATGTCTCAACATCTCCCCACTCATTTCCCGTCTAGAATCACCTTCCTCTGCTATACGCTCTAATCTTTTAGTTTCTGCAGCCTCTGTGCAAAGCTGGCAGTTGATCTCTTTATCTTTGTCTCTTTCTTTCCTTGCGACTTGATCCATTTCCCTTTTAAACTCCCTCACTCTTTCCTCTCATTAGAAAGCTCTTTACCTTTCTCTTTCCTTCTCTTTTTCCTCTATCTCTAACGTCTTAATTTCTATGTCTCTTTGTAATTGAACCCTAGCTCAAACAATTTCTTCAACTTCTTGAAATATCGGCTCGACTAACCCCTCTCGTATTTTGAAATGCATTGCTATTCTTTTAACTACCTCAGTTCTTAGGCCCTGTAGATAAGATTACTTGCAATTTATCTGCCAGCTCCATCAATTTGGTTTAAGGCACACTTTCAAACTTGCTAAGGTTATATTGTCTACTTCCAGATAAGATCAAACGAGATCAAGAGCCATTTTTGCAGCCTTCGTACTTTAAATAGCCCATTCTCATTACGTTTTAACAGTCAAAAATCCCCTACACCCAAGGCATTAAACTTTTTCAGATCCCAAACTCAAGCCCCAGTTTTCTACCATGAACCACGCTGATGGTACCTGTTAGGGAATCCCAATTTGGTGAAACACTGGCGCATGGTGGTGTATAGTTTTGATTTTGGAATGGTGTGAGGAGTCATGTGAAAACCCAGTGAGAATAACCAGCCCAGTCATCATGTGACAACTATTAAAGACTATTTATTAAAGTAAGAAAAGATAAATATGCCGAATAGGACAGCAATACTCTGAGACAATTAAGTATATCAATCACTAAACACACATAGTTTATATAGAATTTACCCCTTGTTCCAAAATATATCTAAGAACCCTGAACTCCTTCAGACTTCCCCTTTCCCCAAACAACATCCAAATTAAATAAATCTGAAAGTAAAATCCAATTTATAGTAACTACACACCACATTGATAATTTGAACTGATTTTATAAAATTTCTGCATTCTGTGTATTTGGCTGTCTGTCTCTCTCTTACTCCTTGACTCTCAAAAGTAGCACATGTATACCTGCACTGGTCTCTCAGTCACCCAAGGTAAGCTGGTTCTACTAATAGTGTGATTTAAATGTGATTCTGTCTAGATGCCTGCTAATCTCATTATTAGGAAAGTCACATCTCATCATGCCTTTTGAATACTGCTACTGTTGTTGCAAGGCAGATTTTACCTGTTGATGGGCATCTGATCATGTCTTGTTCTATTAATTTTACTGCTGTTACTAGGCAGATCCATGACATTCTCCACTTCACTCTCCACCTTTAACATGCTCTTTAATAGCTATTTCTTTGAGCAAACTTTTAGTATCCCTCCTAACAACATATTCTTTGTTTCAGGATGGTTCTGGTTTGGCAGGCAGTGGGATCTGGAGTGGAATATTGCTGGTGGTGGCCAATTGAGCACAGACATTTGTCCCCAAGAGCTGCCTGTCAAATGGAGTGCCAACAACTCAGCACCCTCAGGAGCACCACCATTGGTGACCAATATTGAGGCTGTAGCACCAGAGAGTGGATTTATCAAAGGCAAATCTGCTTTGGTCCAGTAATTGGGGGCTGCAGGGGGAGGGGTAGTGGGGAGTGGGCTGGAAGAGCGATGGTCATGGAGCACCAGTGAAGTGTTGCCGCGAGGTTAGTCATTACTCTGTGGAGTATCCATAATGCCAGATTTCACTCAGTGATGATCTCACTTGGTGGCAGACCCACCCAATGTAGATAAAGTACCCATGGAGGCCAACAGTGGCCCTTAACGGGCTATTTAGGGGCTTAAATGGCTGCTGAATGTGCCGCCATATTGCCATGTTTTTTGGTGCTGCAATATGGCATGGCAATGGGAATACATTGAATACATCTTCTAATGAGCGGCACAGTAGCACAGTGGTTAGCACTGTTGCATTACAGCATCAGGGTCCCAAGTTCAATTCCCTCATGAGTCACTGTCTGTGTGGAGTCTGCATGGTCTCCCTGTACCTTCGTGGGTTTCCTCCGGGTACTCCGTTTTCCTCCCACAAGTCCCAAAAGACGTGCTGTCAGGTAATGTGGACATTCTGAATTCTCCCTCTGTATCTGAACAGGCGCCGGAATGTGGCGACGAGGGGCTTTTCACAGTAACTTCATTGCGGTGTTAATGGAAGCCTATTTGTGACACTAATAAAGACTATTATTATTAATAAAGAATATTATTAATCCTTCCCCCACCATTTTGACAGCCCTGATGCCTTCCAGCCTGTCGCCAATGTACTGGGAAATTTCAGCCTACTTGGTTTCAACTTTAGTCTGCTTCTGCTTTTGAAAAGCGGCTTGGACATTTTACAATGTCAAATGTGCTGTTTAAAGCAAATAGTTGTTGGTGTTGAAAAGAAGCTTTAGCATACATGACAAAGATGGAAAATCATGGGAAGTAAAATGTCAAAAATGCAAATGAGGAATTAATAAGTGGTTTCAGCAATGCATCAAGGAAGATTGATTCGCAGCACGGTGGCACAGTAGTTAGCATTGCTGCCTCACGGCACCGAGGTCCCAGGTTCGATCCCGGCTCTGGGTCACTGGCCGTGTGGAGTTTGCACATTCTCCCCGTGTCTGTGTGGGTTTCACCCCCACAACCCAAAGATGTGCAGGGTAGGTGGATTGACCATGCTAAAATTGCCCCTTAATTGGAAAAAGTGAATTGGGTACTCTAAATTTAAAAAAAGGAAGATTGATTCATCAAAGACTAATTTCAAATGTTCTCCAAGCAGTGCCACAGTTCTACCATTTCTTAAAGGGGGAAACCATATATGAAATGGATTAAAAGACGCATTAAAACAGCACATAGAGGAGTTTACAACTGTGTTAAGCATCTGTTCGAGAACAATACCAGCTGGAAAATATTGACCTTTGATAACCTATAGACCCCACAGTAATAGTCACCAACAGCAATTACTTGGGACACATTTATGGTGTTGAACACACTAGATAATAAAAAGTAAGATCATTTTTCTGAATGTTCGTCTGTTAGGAAAAGTCAAGAGAGGGCCATCATTTAGAATGTAGCCTGTTTCTCCTGATTTAATGGATCGCCTTGCTTTAGGCACTCTTAGGACTTTGTAGAAGACTTATATCGTAAGTATACTACAGCACGCTTATCTTTGTTGAAGTTAATTTTTATTTTCAGTAGAGAGTAACTACATCTGAGCATTTGAATTCGGACTTGGTTTTATGTACCATACTGAATAATCGTTCATGATAAAAATTATACACTTGATTCAGTGATAATAATGTTTTTGTGCCTATCGTGAACTGAATTATCGGTTGGTGTTGCATTTAGCAATTAAGCATCTTGTATTGCGTTTACCGGCCAAATATCAACATGGAAACAAAATAACATAATTAACCTAACCGTAACTGCTTGAGCAATTATTCTGATTCAAAGAAGAAAAAATACTGTTGAGGAAGCTTCAATTTATGTTTTCACAAAGAAATGTGCACCAGGTTAAGTTTGCAGATTTGTTAATTTTCTTTCATTTGTAAAATCTTTGAGTCAACCACTGTGGAGCTTTCTCGGCATGCAGTAGCCCATTTATCCTATTCTGTTATAAGAATATAAGAACGTAAGAACTAGCAGCAGGAGTAGGCCATCTGGCCCCTTGGGCCTGCTCCACCATTCAATGAGATCATGGCTGATCTTTTGTGGACTCAGCTCCACTTTCCCGCCCGAACACCATAACCCTTTACTCCTTTATTCTTCAAAAAACTATGTATCTGTCTTGAAAACATTTAATGAAGGCGCCTCAACTGCTTCACTGGGCAGGGAATTCCATAGATTCTCAACCCTTTAGGTGAAGAAGTTCGTCTTAAGCTCAGTCCTAAATCTACTTCCCCTTATTTTGAGGCTATGCCCCCTAGTTCTGCTTTCACCCGCCAGTGGAAACAACCTGCCCGCATCTATCCTATCTATTCCCTTCATAATTTTATATGTTTCTATATTAGCATTCTTCTAAATTCCAACAAGTACTGAGCCAGTCTACTCAACCTCTCCTCATAATCAAGCCCCCTCAATTCTGGGATTAACCTAATGAATCTCCTCTGCACACCCTCCAGTG
Source organism: Scyliorhinus canicula (assembly GCF_902713615.1). Taxonomy (NCBI): domain Eukaryota; kingdom Metazoa; phylum Chordata; class Chondrichthyes; order Carcharhiniformes; family Scyliorhinidae; genus Scyliorhinus; species Scyliorhinus canicula. The sequence continues at coordinate 89,806,824 of NC_052151.1, read as the reverse complement.
CCAGTGCGTCCTTTCTCGGGCAAGGAGACCAAAACTGAACACAATATTCCAGGAGTAGCCTCACTAACACCTTATACAATTGCAGCATAACCTCCCTAGTCTTAAACTCCATCCCTCTAGTAATGAAGGACAAAATTCTATTCACCTTCTTAATCACCTGTAAACCAACTTTTTACGACTCATGCACTAGGACACCCAGGTCTCTCTGCACAGCAGCATGTTTTAATTTATCATTTAAATAATAATCCCTTTTGCTGTTATTCCTACCAAAATGGATAACCTCACATTTGTCAACATTGTTATATTTTATATTGATACTTTCCAACAGCAACACCATCAAATACTTGTTTATAAGTATTGTAGCCAATAGTAAAACAATTCAGAATCATTTCAGATATATTTGACACCTAGTTTTGAACTAATGAGTGAAATTTTTCGCTCTGGAGACTAAGTGCCATGTGGGATGGGATTAATAGTGAGCTTCCTGCTGATTGGCAGGTTGGGTTTTTATGCTTAAAACCTCAACAATTATGCATGAACAAACTGCTCATTGAATCATCTTGTCAGACAACATTGATTCATCCGCCCCCCGTCACCCCATCGGGTCAAAGTTCCATATTTTAATGCGACCCAAACACACAAATTACTCTCTGCAGCCCAACTGTGTGGTTGGAAGTTCTGGAGATGGCCCCAAGGAACAACGTTCAGCCGTGGGTCCGTGGGAGGCTTCGATTAGATGTGTCCGTCAGCACCGGCAGGTTCTTTTTGTATCCACAAGGTCCACCAACTTCACCCTGCTGGCCTAGGAGGCAGTTGTGTAAGAGGTCAACTCCATGGGCAACTGCCAATGCAGGAAGAGGATGAATGATCTCATCAGCACCGCAAAGGTAAGTCAGCCTTCATCTCACTCCAAACTTATACTCTTCTCATGGCATTATATACACAAAGCAGCTCAAAGATCTCACATAATAGAAGCGGGGGAGATATCATCAGTGAAAGCCATTATATTTATTTGTTATCACAAAGAGAAAAGGTGTGGAGGTGCCCACACTCTGGATTATTGTAAAAGGCAATGAGTTTTATTAAGGGTGTTGCCCATACAATCAAAGATGGTGAACTGCCCAAAGCCGATGCAAGCACTCTGCTGACGTCACTACATATCACCGACAAGATACATAACCAGCAATAATGTATTTTCTGATGCATATTACCCCTCCCCTTTACTTCATTAGTGCAGCAACAACAATTAAAATTTTTTAAAAACAGATCCCTTTATATATTATTTCTGTACACATATATAATTCAGTAAGACAGTCTCTGTGGTGGATGTTTATTCCTTTTTAGTAGAATTTGGCATTCTTCAACTTGGCGACCTGTGACCTCAGAAGTGTCCCCATTCCTTTCTATAAATGGTACTTCTTGAGTATTTACCACTGTAGGCTTTGAAAAGTCCTCAGAAGCAGAGTCTGTACTCACCACTGTCTCTGGTCTCTGTTCCAAAGTACTGCTCACTAGATTATCCAAGTAAATGACCTCTTGAGATGGTTCTGTGACTTCACTTTGTGCAGCAAGTAACTGATCAATTGTTGTCATTTACAATCTCTGAAGTATCAGGTGAAGTTAACAAACCAAACTGTATTCGTAATTTTCTCTTGAACAACATCATTGCCAGTGAACTTTGTGTGGCAGCATGTCCAGTGTTCCGGGAAGATATTAGGAATTTGTTCACACTTCTGGATAATGTTCTCTAGGCTTCAATGATGGTATGCTTTAATGATTGAACAAAAAGTTCAACCAATCCATTCATTGTTGGATGATATAGAGCTGACTTGATCTGCTGTATACCGAGTCCTCAAACTCCTTCAAAGTAAACTGCATATCACTATCACTGACAATCAGCTTCGGTGTTCCAAATCTTGTTAATACTTTGTCTAGTTTTTCAATGGTCTGCTCAGTCATTGTTAACTTCCTTATCATGACATCTGGCCTTTTGTTTTTCTGAATGGAAGGTTGTGACTAGTGGTGTTCCACAGGGACCTGTGCTTGGGCCTCCGTTGTTTATAGTATACGTAAACGATTTGGAGGAAAATGTAGCTGGTCCGATTAGTAAGTTCACAGATGACACCAAGGTTGGTGAAGTGGCAGATAGTTTTTTTTTTTTATAAATTTAGATTACCCAATTATTTTTTCCAATTAAGGGGCAATTTAGCGTGGCCAATCCACCTACTCTGCACATTTTTGGGTTGTGGGGGCGAAACCCACGCAGACACGGGGAGAATGTGCAAACTCCACACGGACAGTGACCCAGAGCCGGGATCGAACCTGGGACCTCAGCGCCGTGAGGCGGTTATGCTAACCACTAGGCCACCGTGCTGCCCCAAGTGGCAGATAGTTGAGGATTGTCAGAAGATACAGCAGGACATAGATAGGTAGAGTCTTGAGCAAAGAAATGGCAAATGGAGTTTATTCCAGACAAATGTGAGGTAATCCATTTTGGTAGGTGTAACAGAGGAGAAATATGAAGCCAAAGAGAAAATGCTGGAAGCAGATTACAGCGTCCGCAGTAATTTGCTTTTAGAGGGGGGAAATATGTCGTAAATGGCAAAACACTTTGGAATATAGAGAGTCAGAGATCTGGGAGCGCATGTCCACAGATCTTTGAAGGTGGATAAGGTAGTCAAGAACGCATACGGAATGCTTGCCTTCGGGGTGTTGAGTAGAACAACTGGAAAGTCATGCTACAGTTGTATAGAACCTTGGTAAGGCTGCACTTGGAATATTGCGCATAATTCTGGTCACCACACTACCAGAAGTTTGTGGAGGTTTTGAAGAGGGTGCAGAGGGAGTTGACCAGGATGTTGCCTGGTCTGGAGGGTGTTAGCTCTGTGGAGAGGCAGCACGGTAGCATTGTGGATAGCACAATCGCTTCACAGCTCCAGGGTCCCAGGTTCGATTCCTGCTTGGGTCACTGTCTGTGTGGAGTCTGCACATCCTCCCCGTGTGTGCATGGGTTTCATCCGGGTGCTCTGGTTTCCTCCCACAGTCCAAAGATGTGCAGGTTAGGTGGATTGGCCTTGATAAATTGCCCTTAGTGTTCAAAATTGCCCTTAGTGTTGCGTGGAGTTACTGGGTTATGGGGATAGGGTGGAAGTGTTGACCTCAGGTAGGGTGCTCTTTCCAAGAGCCGTTGCGGACTCGATGGGCTGAATGGCCTCCTTCTGCACTGTAAATTCTATATGTAAATAGACTTGGACTGTTTTCATTAGAAAGACGGAGGTTAAGGGGTGACCTGATAGAGGTCGACAAGATTATGAGGAGCATGGATAAAGTGGATGGGCAGGCACTCTTTCCCAGGGTAGATGGTTCAGTCACCAGGGGGCATAGGTTTAAGGTCCGTGGGGCAAAGTTTAGAGGAGATGTGCAAGGCAGGATTTTTACGCAGAGGGTGGTGAGTAACTGGAATGCGTTGTCAGGGGGAGGTTGTGGAAGCAGATACATTAGTGGCATTCAAAAGGCATCTTTACAAACACATGAATAGGTATAGAGGGATCTGGCACAAGGAACTGTTGAGGGTTTTTGGCAAAAGTTGGTATCATGACCAAAGGTCACAGGATTGATGTTGCCCCACTTTCTCTTCAATTTGAGCATCTAATCTTAGCCACCAAAATTAACTGTGTGGCAATTCCTTCATCCTGACCACACCAAGATGTCCCTTATGGCCAAAGACTGTACTGCGCAAGCATGGAGGAATAATCACATGGATTCTCCACAATAGAATTCCATTCTGCACTGTCAACTCAAGTCTTTGTGTGATGCTGGAGGACTGGGTATTTCCTATGAATGCCTGACAGCGTTCCTATTGGACCAACTCTATCACCTTCTCCATCACTAGATTGGTTCTTGTATACCTTTCAGCTTGGGATGGAGTCACAGACACACTATCAGTGAGTGAGAAATCCAAAGTATTGACTAAATGTTCTTCTGGGTCAAGCTTGACTTGTAATGTTAGCAATCGTGATAAACCATCAGCATTTGCATGCTGCTTTGACTTGTGAAATTGGATACCTTATGTGTCTGCCTACAATATCATGCCCATCTTTGTAATCCATTAGCTGCCAAAGAGGATATACCTTTACACGGCCCAAAGATTATAATTAAGAGTCAATGATCCATCAACAGTGTAAAATGCATCTATGTGGCCTCTTATTGTGAGGGTGATCCAAGCTCCCACTCAGTGATCACCCCTTAGTGAGCCTCACATTCATGGGATGTCCAGCTGACTCATGTTCGTTCTCGCCCCTTGTCTAATGTCAGGGAGATGTGTCAACCTCTTCATTGAAAGTGACTGCAAATTGGATTCGGAAGAGATATTCATTAAAAGACACCATGGAGTTATGTGTGCTCAATTACATTGGAGTGTTACCACGTATGTCGTCTCATCATCAAATAGCTGTCTTTATTTTTGTGCCAAAGCACAAGACCTGCAGCCATGTGCGCACCTCTGTGACAGCAAGCCTTGTCTCAGTCGGGAGAACACAACAATGCAGTTTTTGTGCTGATGTGCTGCCTTTCACTTTCCAGACCGGCTTCATGCAACTTCGGCCACTGACCTTCCAAACATTGGTACCTGGTGAACATGAGGAAATGGGGGTCCAAGGCCTAATGCTGACATTGCTCTCAATGTTAGCGGTTGGAAAGGCCTTTCAGATCACTGGTACTGGCAACTAAGGGACAGGAGAAATGTTCTTGGGTCTCCTTACCTGCTCCTTACTCTTTTTTGAACTTTGTGGCTACAAGTATTTCACAGACATGTCTTTTGCATCTTGCAGCTTTGATCGAATCCTCACATGGAAGCTCTCAATCAATGGTTCCTGCCCTTCCAGGTCTTCATCAACTTAGGAGTTCTCAGCCTCCTTCATGTCTCTCTCTGGCAAAGGATCCCTGCTTTGAAGCTAATTATAATAATCTTTATTTGTGTCACAAGTCGGCTTACGTTAACACTGCAATGAAGTGACTGAAAATTCCCTGGTCACCACACTCCAATGCCTGCTCGGGTACACTGAGGGAGAATTCAGAATGTCCAATTCACCTAACAAACACGTCTTTCGGGACTTGTGGGAGGAAACCGGAGCACCCGGAGGAAACCCACGTAGAAACGGAGAGAACGTGCAGACTCCGCACAGACAGTGACCCAAGCCGGGAATCAAACCCAGGTCCCTGGCGCTGTGAAGCAACATTGGTAACCACTGTGCTGCCATGTTGCCCAAGGCTGTGCAGGATACAACAGACCACAATTATGCAGGACACTCTCTCTGGACAGTACTGCAGAGGCCCACCTGGGTGGTCCAACCATCGGACATGTATCTTCAGGATGCGAATAATCTGCTCCTGGGAGTACCTCAGGATGTATGAGTCATGGGAACGCCCAGGGTCCTGGCACAAACATTCATGATGTGCTTCAGATGGTCACACACAAGCTAAATGTTTAGTGAGTGGAACCCTTTCCTGTTGTCAAACATCAGGGGTTGCTGCCATGGAGCTCTCAAAGCCACATATGTTCAATCGGTCACACCCTATACTCAAGGGAAGCCAGAGGTTTCCATGAAGACCAGAAATCTTGCAGCCAGGTTAGCTTTGTGCTGTGTGAACATCACAATGAGCCTTACTGTAGAGGATATCCATCACTTCCTTTATACATTTATGTGTTGAAGACTAAGAGATACCTCTGGATCCCTGAAATGACCAGCTGGCATAAAAATTGCATGCGGTTGTGACCTTTAGGGTCACTGGCAGGGGATGTCCTCCTAGTCCGTGTGTCATTACATCTTCCCACGTCCGTGAATTATGTCGCGTGGCTGGGGGGTCATTACCAGAGGCCTGCCCAGCGATACTCCACTCCTGACGCCGAGAATGTATCAGATATGAGCTACCACATACCTTGACAAGTGTAGATGTGCGCAGCACTCTCTCGCTATCTCCAGAAAGGAAAGGTAGACCCATGGTTGTGTGAGTCATCTCCGTGGGATGGGATCTGACATCCTCATCTTCTGAGTCTTGCTGGAGCTCCCCTGGAGCAAGGTCCTCAGGCTAGGTCTCTTCTTGAAGCTGTGCTAGGAGGCGCTTAGCCCCTTCTGTCCTCCTCAATAAATCAAGAAGGCAGCATTGAATGCAGGTTTCACGTGGACCTCATCCCTCCCCATCTTGAGGTCTGGTGACATACAGAGGCAATTCCAACCACTCCCCCCCCCAACCAGTAGAGTTTTTAGTATCCCACCCCATTATGTTTCCAGGGTGCAGATGCCTCCCTAACTATGACCATCCATCTGTAGGCCAGTTCCAGCCAGATTACCCATCACCTCTGAAGGCGAGGCTTTGCACACCAAATTATGGTGATCCTCAATGAGCACGCAGGCCTTGCACCTGCCTGGAGTGGGATAATGCTGTGTGTGTCCTGAAGCATGGCCCATAAATCACCAGGGGTGCCTTTAATCGCTCACCCTGACCTGTTGACATCAGTCCATGGACTATGACTGTATTTCACTCAGCTCTCCAGTTCCCCAATGAATGACCACAAGGCCATTTCGCCTTTCCCTCAGCTCCATGAGTCTCTGTTCTGCCTGCCCTTCATCTGCCATGTTAACCCCACCCCCAACTCTGTACTCTAGTGTCAGCATGCATTCCCTTCTCTTCATGCAAATCAAATCCCATCCACCTCCTTCTGTGTCTGTGTTCTACAGTTCCATGTCGGGCTCCAATTTCATCCCCTAACCCACCACATGCTCTGGTGCCACTACAATCCAGTGATAATGTTACTGGATTGGTAATGAGAGGCCCAGACTAATGCTCTGGGAACATAGGTTCAAATCCCATCACGGCAGCTGGTGGAATTTAATTTCAGTTGGTTCATCTGAAATATATATCTAGTCTCTGGAATGCTGTGAACGATTATTGATTGCCATAAAAACTCATCTGATTCACTAAAGATAATTTGCCATCCTTACTCCATCTATAATAATAATCCTTATTAGTGTCACAAGTAGGCTGACATTAACACTGCAATGAAGTTACTGTGAAAAGCCTCTAGTCTCCACATTCTGGCGCCTGTTCGGGTACACAGAGGGAGAATTCAGACTGTCCAAATTACCTAACAGCACGTCTTTCGGGACTTGTGGGAGGAAACCGGAGCACCCGGAGGAAACCCACGCAGACAGGGGAGAACGTGCAGACTCAGCACAGTCAGTGAGCCAAGCCAGGAATCGAACCTGGAACCTGTGAAGCAACAGTGCTAACCACCATGCTACCGTGCCTCCCTGGTCTACATGTGATTATAATTAGCAAGAGTTAAGGGGCTGGATTCTTCCAAAATGGGGATACGTCCCCACGCGGTGTAAAAATGCAGGTGTTGTACTCTCGAGTTTCCAGAAACAAATACCAGGCGATTCACTTACCTTCAGGGGGCTAGCAGGGACCTGGAGTGCTTCATGCAGCTTTGGTTGCGAATGAGAGTCCCCTCACTTCCGGTTCCGAGTCCGCGCATGCGCACTGCATCGGCCTCCAACGGCCGTTCCGAGTGCCATGCCGTACTCGGAACACGGACCCACACAAAGAAACTAGGCCCCCCTCCCCCAATCGGCGATCGCCCCTACATCCAACTGCCCGATCTGTGCCCCAGCCGACCATAAGGCGCCCCCAGTGCCTATACCCCCGTCCCCCACCAGGGCGGCTGCAGACTCAGTCCGCAGCTGCCACGCGAGAGTCCATGAGAGACCGGCTATACCATGCAAGTTCCACGCTATCAGAAACTCGGCGTCGGGAGTGGAGTATCGCTGGGCGGGCCTCTGGTAATGACCCCCCAGCCACGCGACATAATTCACGGACGTGCGGATATTCGGGGCCTTGAGAATTGCTGGAGTGGCGTCGGGCCTGATTCCGTCGGAAAAATTGATTCTCCATCCCTGCACCAAACGCAATTTCGGTGCGGGGCTGCGAAGAATCCGGCCCAATGGTAATTCTCCATCAAGCACAATCATTTACTCAATCATAGGATATGGACATCACTAACAAAGCAGAGTATTTATTTCCAACTCAAACAACTCGACCATGTCAAGGGGCTGTTAAGAATCAACCACATTGCTCTGAGTCTGGCAACACATATAGAACATAGAACAGTACAGCACAGAACAGGCCCTTCGGCCCTCAATGTTGTGCCGAGCCATGATCACCCTACTCAAACCCACGTATCCACCCTATACCCGTAACCCAACAACCCCCCCCCTTAACCTTACTTTTATTAGAACACTACGGGCAATTTATAATGGCCAATCCACCTAACCCGCACATCTTTGGACTGTGGGAGGAAACCGGAGCACCTGGAGGAAACCCACGCACACAGGGGGAGGACGTGCAGACTCCACACAGACAGTGACCCAGCCCAGAATCGAACCTGGGACCCTGGAGCTGTGAAGCATTTATGCTAACCACCATGCTACCCTGCTGCCCCACATATAGATCAGGCCAGATGGAGGTAGAAAATTTCCATCCCTAAAGGACCATAATGAACTAGATTTGATATAATGATGCACTTCTAATCGTTTGTACACAAGCTGATGTACAAATTTGTACTTTTGGTGTATTTCTAGTTTTGGATTATTTTAATCTTAATCTAAATTTTTACAATACATTGCTGAATGACAACATTTTCAACAAGGGTGATGAGATATTTCTAAACGAAATGGAACAAATAATGTCCAATTGATTCTTTTCCTGCTTGTTTTCTTCCCTCTTCCATTAAAAAGCATTGGAATTTTAACATAAAATGGGGAATAGTGAGTTGGCAGAATGTTTTGCATTCCCAACTGATAAACCCCAGACTAATTTATATTCATCTGATGCCTTGCTGTAGTAAAGCTCCACAGGCAATAGGCAACTTCTCATGTTGTATTCGAGTAACACTGAAATGGAATATTGGGAGGCTGCTTTATCATAACAATTGCACACTTTCAATGTGGGGCCACTGGATAACAATTAGGAATAGTAAGGCTGGATAATATTTCCGTTCCTAACGCACAGGTGATAATGTTAATGGTAGGAACACTACAATCACACAGTTAAAAACAGCCAGTTGAGCACAGAAGTAGGGCAGCACGGTGGTACAGTGGTTATCTATGCTGTTTTACAGTGCTAGGGACCTAGATTCAATTCCGGCCTTGAGTGACTGTGTGGAGTTTGTATGTTCTCCCTCTGTCTGCGTGGGTTTCCTCTGGGTGCTCCTGTTTCCTCCCACAATCCAAAGATCATAGAATTAAAATTCCTACAGTGAGGAAGGAGGCCATTCAGCCCATCGAGTCTGCACTAACCCTCTGAAAGAGCAACCTATCGAGGCTCACTCCCCCATCCTATTTCCACAACCCCACCTAACCTGCACATCTTTGGACACTAAGAGGTAAATTAGCATGGCCAATCCATCTAACCTGCACATCTTTGGACTGCGGAAGGATCCTGGGAGAAAAAGCAAACTCCACACCAACGGTTGCCCAAGGCTGGAATGAAACACAAGTTCCTGATGCTATGAGGGAGCAATGCTAACCATTATGCTACCAGGCTGCCATTGAGTCCAGACTGACCCTCTGAAAGAGCACCCTACCTATGACCTCTCCCTTGCACTATCCCTGTAACCCCATAACCCCATCTAACCTTTGGATATTTAGGGACAATTTAGATTGGTCAACCCACAAAACCTACAAAGCTTTGGAGTGTACAGGTTAGGTGGATTGACCATGCAAATTGACCCTTAGAGTTCAAAGCTGTGCAGGTTAGGTGGGGTTATGGGGAGTCAGCCTTGGTAGGGTACTCTTTCAGAGGGTCGGTGCAGACCCATTAGGCTGAATGGCTTCCTTCTGCACTATTGGGATTCTATGGATTCTGGGGAAAGGTTGAACCAGCGATGTTCCAAAAAGGACTGTCATTTGAAAAAGTCTTGCATGAGAAAATTGGTGAAGCCATCAGTACTCACTGTTAATGTAGAGTCAATTGTGCAGCAACTCTCACGTCCACATATGTGCAGTTATACCAGGAAATGAGGAAGTTGGTGTCCAAGTTGGCCTCTATCAGCTTTGCTATACCCACTGATACAATCAACATTGAAATATCCTGTTGCCTGCTAATTATAAAGATTTCTGCATGTGGCTAGTCCTACTTACACCATTCATTGGCTGCACAGATCAACACAAACCTGATGCCTTTACCAATTGCAGTACTTAAACCTAATCTGAATTACTTAAAGCAGTGCTTTTCACCCTTTTTTGCCCAGGATTCATTTTTACCAATTGGCCACCCATCTGGAACTCACTGGCCGAGCTTCGCAACCCACATAGTCTGAACTTTACAAACCACCATTTTCTCTTACCTTTAGTGTGACAGGTGAATCTGTTTGGTCCTCACGGTCTCACTTGCTTTCTCATTCAATGTTACACTTCTGTTAAGAGCTTCAGCTGACGATTTAAGTTCTCACTGCATCCATTGAAAAAAAATCAAGAGGTTTGTCCTCGAACTCACCGGGCGCGATTCTCCCGAGTTACGAAAAATCGGGAAGCTGGCGTCAAAAACGGGCGCGTTTGACGCCAGCCTCCGCCCCCCCGACCGGGAACCGATTCATCTCCCTGGTCGGGGCTAGCATTGCGCGGCCGTGAACTCCGGCATCGCGGGCTTAACGAATTTCGTTAAGCCCGCTAGCCAAAGTTAGCGACGGCTGACGTGTCAGATGACGTCAGCCGCGCATGCGCGGTTTGGACGACTCCAACCCGCATATGCGCGGATGACGTCATCACGCATATGCGTGAAACCGATCGGTGGGCACCGATCACGGGCCCATGGCACCGATTGGCACGGCCGTACCACGGCCGTGCCAATCGGTGCCATGGTTCCCCAGATCGGGACTTTACAGCCGTTTTTACAAATGGTCAGACCAGGTGTGTTTTACGTTCATAAAAACGGCCGTAAAGGCCTTGGAAATCGGCCCATCGGCCAGGGGTGAATCGCTGCTCGCCGTTTTTTCACGTGTCGGGGGGGCGGGCGTGGGGGGGGGGGAGAATAGCGGGAGGGCGTTGGACCAGCGTGTCCGTAAAAATTTACGCCGCCCGCTATTCTCCGATTTTTCGTAAGTCCGGAGAATTGCGCCCACCATGCTTACTCTTCAAATACCTTTGAAGTTTTGAGGGTTTTAAACTTTCATTTGCCAGTACTTCCCTGTATATAACACACATTGGATTTGCATCCTGATTTGCATTAGCATAGTTAATAAAGTCATATCTTGCAAAATCATCTTCATACTGCTTTATTCCTGACTTCAGCTTCTTCTTAATGAGTTTTTCACCAGAGGCTCACACCTGCTCTGCGTTGTCCCGCCGTGGATTCTCCTTAGCAGCTCTCTCCAGCAGATTTGGTTGTGAGATCCTGGCATGTTTTGTGTCTCTGGCCCTCTCTTCCTTATTATGAAATAATCCATTTTAAATTCTTCAGTCCTGTTGCTTGCTTGCTGCTAACAAAATGGAGGAATCTCTCTTCCGCCCATGGCACATGACGTCAGTTTAAAGGGCGCGTGACCTGCTTTTTGCCATCGCTCTGGGCAAGCAGACTCTATTGATTTTTAAGCCAGCTGGTTTGTGATGCAGAGCAAGTCCAGCAACATAGGTTCAATTCCCACACCAACTGATATTATTCAACATTGCCCTTCATCTGAGGTGTGCTGTACCTCAGGTCAAAGCAACCTGATCATCTAGTTGATGGTACTTATATATATATATATATATATTTATACATATCAAAAAACCAGTGGTCCTAGCATACTGTCTGCCATCCTCCTGTCTGAAAAACATTTACCATGACACATTCTTTTCTGCCCTGAAGCCAATTTATTGTCCAAGCTAACACGGACTACTCTATTCCATGAGCTTCTGTTAACCAATATTTTATGTGAAACTTTGCACAACACTTTCTTAAATTCCACATTGACAACATCCAGTACTCTACCATCATCAACTTTCTGTTACTTCATTAAAAAAAAATTCATATAAGAGTATTAGCAGTAGAAGTAGGAATAAGCCATGAGTCTGTACCGCCATTCGATGAGTTCTTCACTGCTCTGATCATGACCTCAACTCTAATTTCCTGCCAGCACTCCCATAACCCGAGACTCCCATATGGATCAAAAATCTCTCAAACTCAGACTTGAATGTATTCAATGATGCAACTTCCACTGCCCTCCGAGGAAGAGAATTCTTAAGATTAATGACCTTGCGAGAAATGAAAGTCCTCTTTATTTTCACCTTAAGTGGACTTCTGGTGGCGTTTGCGAGCGGGTCGGCCGCATTGAGAGGAGCTCCCCCGGTGGCCACTATTTGCAGCCCTTTCGGGGGTTTCCCTGATTCTTCACTCGCTCTCCCCCGATTATTGTCGGCCTTTGGGGCCGTCCCGGGCATCAAGCGGGGCCGGTTTGAAATCTGGCGAGGAACCCGCGCGGGTGTCAGGCGGCTAGTGCTGAGGCGCGGGACCAGCGCACGCGGAGGTCGGAGCAGCGGGTGCAGAGCCAAATGGAGGCGGCAGGCCCAAAGCCAGGGTGTGATGTAGGTGAGATGTCCCACATCGGGTGGTTCTCGCCTAGATTGTGGTAAGAAGACTGACGTCCGGTCCCAGGGAAATTCTGGAGGAATAAAAAAAAGAAGAGAAAGAAGTTTTAAAGAAACTTGGTGAAAGTTTTCTTTTTCTTTTATTTTGAAGGAAGAATTTTTTGTTTTTCTATAAAATAATAAAAAAAAAATTGAAAAAGAAAAGGTGGAAAAAAATATCAAAATAATAAGTCGTTAAAGGATGCGAAAGGCAGCATCAAGGAAGGGAGGAAACGCGGGCTTGCCGTTGAATGAGAGGACCAGCAAAAGTGCTGACAAGATGGCGGATGCCCGTCCGCATGGTGGGGCCGCACTACTTATAGTGGAGAAGATGACCGAAGTGATGGCGGTGGAGCTGGAAAAGCAGTTTGTGAGGCACATGGAGGTTTTGAGGAAGGAGACGGCGGTCGCATTGAAGTCATTGGTGGAGGAAGCAATTGCCCCGGTGAGGGTAGCTGTGGCAAAGACATCGGCCGAGGTGAGAGCAGGGCGAGAGGATGAAGGAAGTGGAGGAGGCCATGTCGCAGCACAGCGACCAGTTCACCTTGATGGGGGACGGGCTGCGGAGGGTGGTGGAGGTCAACAGAGGACTCCAAGCAAAGCTCGAGGACTTGGAGAAACGTTCGAGGTGGCACAATCTGAGAATTATGTGCTTGCCCGAAGGGACAGAGGGCCCAAGGCCAACAGAATACTTTGCTAAGAAGTTGGCAGAGTTGATGGGGGAGGGTGAGAACCCCTCCCGGTATAAGCTGGACCGAGCTCACCGGTCATTAAGGCCGAAGCCCAAAGTGAATAAGTCGGCAAGAGCAGTAATTATCTGCTTCAATAAGTACTGCGTGAGGGAGAAGGTGTTAAGCTGGGCGAAGCAGAAGCGCGAGGTGCAGTGGGATGGTGCAGTAGTTCAGATCTACCAGGACTTGACGGTGGAGTTGGCAAAAAGACGAGCAGCGATCGGGCGAGTGAAGGCGGCACTGCACAAAAAGGGGTTGCGATTTGGTATGGGATACCCAGCAAAGCTGAGGGTGACGTATGATGCCAAAGACTTTTATTTCGAGACAGCGGAGACGGCTGAGGCGTTCATGAGGGCAGAAGCATGGGACAGATGTGAGGCGCAGAACTGGAAGAAAGACTGTGGACTGTGATTGAGGAGCTGGAAAATTTTATAAATGCTATAACTTTCCTTTTACTGACGTGCATTGTAATTTACTTCTCTTCACATTGTTTCAGAGTTCAAGTTATTGGTTAGGTTGATTGGCATTCTGTGTTGCGACGGTTATATCTTATTTTAGTGAATTGTATGGGTTGGATTGTTGTTTTTATTTTTTCTTTCTCTGGGAATGGGTCGGAGGGGACTGTATACCTTGGCGGTGGGAGCCACCTGCGCTAGCTAACTTAAGTCGGCTAGTGAACGGAGGTGAGGTGAAAGGAGGGCTGCGGACATTGGAGCCTGGTTAGCAGGTTTCAATGGGCCTGCAAGGCAAGCGAGGGGTTGGGGGTGGGGGGAAGGGATTGATGTTGGGAGATGTTTTTTCAAGAGGAAATGTGGGGGTGGGTTTGGGAGGGGGGAAGGGGTTCGATGTTAATAATGGATAGGGATGGGTCAAGCTCATGGGGCAGGGCCCAGTGGCATGAAGATGGTGGATACGAAGGGTTGGGGGGGGGGGGGGGGGGGGCGGTGTGGTGAGTTAGGATAGTCACGTGGAAGGTGAGGGGGTTAGGAGGTCCAGTCAAGAGGTCAAGGGTGCTTGCGCACCTTAAAAGTTTGAAAGCCGATGTGGCAATGCTGCAGGAGACTCACTTAAGGATGAAGGACCAGGTGAGATTAAAAAGGGCTGGGTTAGTCAGGTGTTTCACTCTGGATTTGACGGAAGGGCTCGAGGGGTAGCGGTAATGGTCGGCAAAAGGGTACGCTTCCAGATGGAGAAGGTGGTGGCAGATCAGGGGGTAGATATGTGATTGTAACAGGGGCACTGGAGGGGAGGTTAGTGGCGCTGTTAAGTGGATACAGTCCCAATTGGGACGATGTGGGATTCGCAAAGAAGGTGTTTGGGGCCATCCCCGACTTGGACACACACAAACCGATAGTGAGGGGGACTGGAACTTGGTGCAGGAGCCAAGGTGGGACAGGTCACGGCCGCGCTCGCTGGTCCCATCAAGGGGGGCGAAGGTGCTAGCTGGGCTAATAGTGGAAATGGGAGGGGTGGACCCTTGGAAGTTTCTGCACCCGAGGGAACGGGAGTATTCGTTTTTCTCAGCAGTCCATAAGGTATACTTGCGGATCGACTCTTTCGTGGTGGGGAAGGCCTTGCTGGCTGGGGTTAATGGGTCGGAATACTCGGCAATTACAGTGTCAGATCATGCTCCGCATTGGGTGGATATGTTACTGGAGAAGGGCGTAGTGCAGAGGCCAGGATGGAAATTAGATGTGGGACTTTTGGGGGAACCAAGGGTTCTGTGACAAAATTGAAAAGGTAATTTCCCCAGGAAAAGGAGTACTCTATTAAGCTTTCACATTTATAGTACAAATAGCTAAACACGTGGCTAAACAGCTGGTGTAGGAGGGAGGGTTTCTGTTATCTGGACCATTGGGAGCTCTTCCGGAGCAGGTTTGACCTGTCTAAGAAGGACGGCTGGCATCTAAACTGGAGAGGCATAAATATCCTGGCCGCGAGTTTTGCTAGTGTCACATGGGAGGGTTTAAACTAGTATGGCAGGGAGGTGGAAAGCATTGAGGGAGAACTAGGGAATAGGGCCAGCATGGCTCTGAGGAAGAGCAGACAGGGAGATATTGCTGAAAACTGCGGGTCTGGTGGCCTGAAGTGCATATGTTTTAATGCAACAAGTATTACGGGTAAGGCAGATGAACTTAGAGCTTGGATTAGTATTTGGAACTATGATGTTGTTGCCATTACAGAGACCTGGTTGAGAGAAGGACAGGGTTGGCAGCTTAACGTTCCAGGATTTAGATGTTTCAGGTGGGATAGCCGGGGCCGAAGGGACTTCACCGGCCGGCGGAAGTCCGCGCATGCGCCGGAGCGTCATCCCCGTCCATGCGCAGGGGAGGGAGTCACTTCTGCCTCCGCCATGCTGAAGACCATGGCGAAGGCGGAAGGAAAAGAGTGCCTCCACGGCACAGGCCCGCCCACCGATCGGTGGGCCCTGATCGCGGACCAGGCCACCAAGGGGGCACCGCCCGGGGCCAGATCGCCTCGCGCCCCCCCCAGGATCCCGGAACCCACCCGCGCTGCCTGCTCCTGCCGGTAAGGTAGGTGGTTTGATCCACGCTGGCGGGAGAGGCTTGACAGCGGTGGGACTTCGGCCATTGCGGGCCAGAGAATCACCGGGGGAGGGCCCGCCGACTGGCACGGAGCGATTCCCGCCCACGGTGAATCCCCGGTGCCGGAGAATTCGGGACACGGCGGGGGTGGGGGGGGGGGGGGGGGGGGGGAGCACAGAGTGCTGAATATAGGGGTCAGCACATCCTTTCTCAGGTGGACCCCTTATGCATTAATGCTTATGCATAAGCACATCGTGAGTGCTCTGGGACAAAGTTATAGTGCTTGAGATCCGATTGTCCTTGAGGGAAAGCCCAAGTCTGTGGACCATTTGTTTTGTCAGCAAGGATGCATTTTGGTTGATGTAGTCTGTGTCTGCCCTTGGCTGCGTTCTCATCCTTCCGTGCAGGCCTAGCCCACTGAAGGATTCCAGGTACTATTCTCAGAGCATACTGTCCCCTATGAGTGACTGAAATATCTTCACCTGAGCTTGGCAGAGAGAAGATGTGGCTAGGTTTTGTGAGTTTCCCTCCTGTACAATTTTCTCTAATTTATTACATAGTTCACTCAGCTAAATCGCTGGCTTTTAAAGTAGACCAAGCAGGCCAGCAGCACGGTTCGATTCCCGTACCAGCCTCCCCGGACAGGCGCCGGAATGTGGCGACTAGGGGCTTTTCACAGTAACTTCATTGAAGCCTACTCGTGACAATAAGCGATTTTCATTTCATTTTTTCATTTCATGGCTCACTGGGCTAAATCGCTGGCTTTTAAAGCAGACCAAGCAGGCCAGCAGCACGGTTCAATTCCCGTACCAGCCTTCCCGGACAAGCGCCAGAATGTGGCGACTAGGGGCTTTTCACAGTAACTTCATTGAAGCCTACTCGCGACAATAAGCGATTTTCATTTCATTTCATTTCATTGTTCTAGTTGTTTTATTAGAGCATGACACGTTGCATGTAATAGTGACCATTACCATTGGACTTATTGTTTTATTTCTCTTCTGCCCTCAATTTATTTCTTTGATTAATTGCTGGTTGGCTAATATCTTAATTACTGTCATTAGTCATGTTAATAATCCCTGCATTTTGAATTTCTTTATTAGCTCATTATATTTCTTAATTACTAGCTTTCTATATAATTTGTAAAATAATTTTCTCTGCTTTTACTACTAAAAACAAATACCATTGTTGAATACATATGATATACATGGAATGCACTTAGCAACTATATTTTCAGCTCAATTGTCTAACCGCTTTCATTTGATCCACCCATATACACACTATTTCAAAACAGTATAAAACCAAATCAACAATACATTGTCTTTCAGAGGTGTCTGGACTTGGGCTGAGCCCTGTTCTACCTGTAACACTTTTGTACTTTGATTGTCTTTTTTCAGTTACTTCCTGAATGAGCTGCAGACACAACTATATGAGGCAGTGATGCTAGACCTTAGGGGAGGACTGTATGCTGAAGATAGCTAGTGCAGGTCATAAGAGCAGATATTGTGAGCAAAGTCACATTTGTTTCAAGGGTATTCTACTTATTGACCTTTGGGTCCCAGACCCTTTCTATTATACAGTCCAAAGATATGTACCCGAACAGGCGCAGGAGTGTGGCGACTCAGGGCTTTCCATAGTAACTTCATTGCAGTGTTCATGTAAGCCTATTTGTGACAATAAAGATTATTAAATTAAACTTCCACGGTGTTGATCATTATTACTGTTTTAAAAAAAATATTTCAAATACTTACGCCGTTTTAAATTACATCTTAAATCCAGTTTATAACGCAATTGGGACGGCACATGGTGCAGTGGTTAACATTGGGATTATGGTGCTGAGGACCCGGGTTCGAACCTCGGCCCTGGGTCACTGTCCATGTGGAGTTTGCACGTTCTCCCCATGTCTGCATGGGTTTCACCCCCCACAACCCAAAGATGTGCAGGTTAATTAGATTGGCCACTCCTTTGAGGTCCACCAACAAAACAGAAGAAAGGAAAACAAACTGAGGGACAAAACAAAAAAGGGCAGCTCCTGTTAGGGGCACTGCCTGAACATAACAAAGATCAATGGAAACTTTATAAAAAACATCAAATAAGAGTGCAGTTAAAGGGGTCAATAAAGCAGCCCAACCCCTGCGGTGCCCACCGGGCACGGAAGGCCTCGATGGTGCCCGTGGACACCGCATGCTCCCTGTCCAGGGACACCTGGCCCCGAATGTAGCCGTGGTAGAGGGGCAGACAGTCTTCCGGACGACCCCCTCGGTTGCCCGCTGCCTGGACCTATAAATGGCGCGCTTCGCCAGGCCCAGAAGCAGGTTTAGGTGGGTTGGAGCGGGAGCTACGTTGACGCCGGAGTGGTTGGCGCTGCTTCAGTTGGCACCGAAGGGCCGGCATGAGTTCGCGCATGCACGGATTAGCGGGCGTGATCTTGCGCATGTGCGGATCGGCCGGCATATTTCCACACATACGCGGGAGTTCTCTTCTCCGCGCCGGCCCCCAGGCAATATGGCGGAGCCCCCCCTGGGGTTAGATCCCCCCCCCCAAAGACCACCCCCCCGCACACTTACCTGCCAGGTCCCACAGTGCGTGAGGTGAGTAATTTACGGCGGCGAGACTGGGCAAAACTGTACGGCCACTTGGCCCATCGGGGCCCGAAGAATCGCCGCTGTCAACATCCCCGACCGGCGTGGTGGGAATCCCGCCGGCCCCTGAAAAATGATGCCGGAGAATAGGGCAGCTGGTGTCTGGGAAGCGGAGTGGGATTCGTGCCTCCCCCTGGGGATTCTCCGACCCGGCACAGGGTCGGAGAATCCCGGCTCTAATTTATGGCCCAAATTACTGGTCGAAATCTGTATTAGTCCTTCACTCTCTTAAGACTGGACATTACGCAGGGCATTTGCCCTCTTAATTCAGGCTCAGAAGGAGTGTTGGAGAATACAGGGTTGATGGATCCGACTTCGGAGCCACAAAGTTACTTCTTATCGAAGGGCCGTCTGGTGTGTCAAATGTTGTACCTGTAAAACCTCAGATACTTTCAACCAGTTTACTTACTCATAAGTTTTACCCAGGTGACCTTATTTGCGAGATGAACAAAAGGCAAAACAGGTTCACGGTTTAACGCAATTTTATTCACAATTCTCTTACTCAACAAAACATGACTCGGACTCACAGCTGAGTTTGGGTTTTACCAGCACAGTAAAGGAGGTTTGCACGCTACGATCACTCAATGTTGATGTCTTTGCTGGGTTCGACACCCAGGGTCCTTTCTTCTTGCAATTGTTGTGCTTTTGGGACTCCCAGGTTATCACTGAGGATCTGTTCGATCTCCTTTCTTTTTACTGTTATGCTAGGATTGAGTGAACTGACCATTGTCCCATCCGGACCCCAATTTGTTAATGGGAGAGTCAGGATATTCCTGTTAATCTATGGTGATTCAATCAAGATCCATTGTCCTCTGAAACACCCTAGTCTGACCAGCCAGCTCATTATGGAGTCTGATAGCTTCTTTTGTTTGTTCTTCATCCCGCTGCAAAGTTGATCACCTGTGTCTGGAAGTTGTTACACATTCATAGCATGGGCTTGTTCTTTGGAGTGGGTAATCACAAAGTCCATACAGCGAAAACATGTTTATGCATTGACTTGAGTGCTCTTGCAGATGAGTATAAAAATCGGCAAGTCATGTTGCAGCTGTATAGAACCTTAGTTAGGCCACACTTGGAGTACAGTGTTCAATTCTGGTCGCCGCACTACCAGAAGGATGTGGAGGCATTAGAGAGGGTGCAGAAGAGATTTACCAGGATGTTGCCTGGTATGGAGGGCATTAGCTATGAGGAGAGGTTGAATAAGCTTGGTTTGTTCTCACTGGAACGACCAAGGTTGAGGGGCGACCTGATAGAGGTCTACAAAATTATGAGGGGCATAGACAGAGTGGATAATCAGAGGCTTTTTCCCAGGGTAGAGGGGTCAATTACTAGGGGCATAGGTTTAAAGTGCGAGGGGCAAGGTTTAGAGGAGATGTACGAGGCAAGTGTTTTTTACACAGAGGGTAGTGGGTACCTGGAATTCGCTGCCGGAGGAGGTGGAAGCAGGGACAATAGTGACATTTAAGGGGCATCTTGACAAATACATGAATAGGATGGGAATAGAGGGATCCGGATCCTGAAAGTGCAGAAGATTATAGTTCAGATGGGCAGCATGGTTGGCACAGGCTTGGAGGGCCGAAGGGCCTGTTCCTGTGCTGTACTTTTCTATGCTCTTTGTTCTTTGTTCTTTGATTCCACCCAGGGCCTCATGAGACAGTTTCTGTTCCAGGCCTATGTGTACCTTCTCAGCCTATTTTCAGTACCACAGCCCTTCCCCACCTGACCTCCTGCTCCTCAATGGAGTGTGAGTGAGCGAATGTGAATGAGTCTGTGAATACTGACACTGGGAGTTAGTCAAACATACACTCTCAGACACATCCTCCTTCTCTTCCATTTCCCTCCCCAAAAACCTATCAACAGACTGAGATGACCCCCAGTTTAGTATTAACCCCACAGGGGCCAGCTCGGAGTGTTCACCACCAGAGGTGAGCGCAAGTCAGTGTTAACTAAACCCAAATCCTTATCTTGGCCTTGGTTCTCTCCCCTTCTCTAGGACCTGGCCCATCTCTGTCTCTCTTTCTCTAGCTCTGCTTCTTAATTGAAAAGGCAGAAAAGATTTTATTAGCTCGCTTTACTTTTTAAATGGTCATTTTTATTAATTAGTCTTTTTTTAAATTTTAAACTTGTGCCAAACCAGATGTCAGGTTGCTGGGTTTCTTGCTGAAGGAGAATGAAAGGCTCACAAGAAGTCTGATCGCTTTTTGAAAGGCCGGAAAAAAGGTTATTTTTACTTCAATAAGAAGGGGAAATGTTTGAAATGTTCAGAACATCCAGTGGCAGAGAGAAACAGATGTTAGTGATCCTTTACTTCTTTCTTTGTTGCCACAAACAGAAAGGGTATGGAGGTGCCCACACTGGATTCTTGTAAAACATAATGAGAGGTGTATTGAGGGTGCTGCCCATATACAATCAAGACGGTGATCTGCTCAGAGCCTGTGCAAACACTCTGCTGATGTCACTACGTACCACATGACATAAAGCCAACAAGTATGTATTCCCAGATACAGCACACCCCTTGTAAGAACTAACACACATTGACCCTGTTTCTCTCTCTTCAGATGCTGCCTGACCTGCTGAGTATTTCCAGTATCTTCTGTTTATTTCAGATTTCCAGCGTCTGCAGTACTTTGCTCCCCTATTGTTTTCTCCATGCTGGACATTTGTAAATGTGATTACTTTCAATGTAACATTAAAGAATATGCATCACTCAATGTGAAGTACAAGTTGAGAGTGTGGTCCAACGGCCACGCTGCGCCCAAAAAGCAGTTTGCTCAGTGCAGCGTGGCCGGTGACAGCCGGGAGACCCCGCTCCTGGGATCTACCTGGCTTGCCATGCCTCGCGAGACCAATGCTATCTCGCGAGACATTGTGATGTAAATCATGCCCAAAATGGGCGGGATCACTCAAATTGATATGACCTTGGCTAGGATTATCATGTTGAAGGTGGAGCTGTAGTCAATGAATAGGAGTCTGACATAGGGGTCCTTGTTGTCGAGATGCTCCAGGGATGAGTTTAGGGCCAGGGAGATGGCGTCTGCTGTGAACCGGTTGTGGCGGTATGTGAATTGCAGTGGATCAAGACATTCTGGAAGTATGGAGTTGATGTGCCTCATGACCAACCTCTCGAAGCACTTCATCATAATCGATGTCAAGGCCACCGGATTGTAGACATTGAGGCACGTTGCCTGGTTCTTCTTTGGGACCAGTATGATGGTAGTCTTCTTAAACCATGTGCGGACCTTGGAACTGTGTAGGGAGAGGTTGAAGATGTCCGTGAACACATCTATCAGCTGCTCTGCACAGGATCTAACTGCACGACCAGGGACCCCATCAGGATCCGTTATTTTCTGAGGGTTGCTAGCACAGATCCCTGTAGCACCCCATTCGTCGCTGCTGCCATTTATTCCATCTTTTTGCTTCCTGTCTGCTAATCAGGACCATTTATTCCATCTTTTTGCATCCTGTCTGCTAATCAGGACCATTTATTCCATCTTTTTGCATCCTGTCTGCTAATCAGACCCATTTATTCCATCATTTTGCTTCCTGTCTGCTAATCAGATCGATTTTTTCCAACTTATTGCTTCCTGGCTGCTCTGTTGTTTTCAACTATGATGAATTTGATTGTCGCCCCTCATTTCCCACACTTGGTTTGACCAGAACACAGCTTTTAAAAAAGATATTGTTACCAATTTAATGAATCGTTAACTGTTCACACACTTTGGTCATAAAAGACACATTCAGACAGGTTTTCTTAAGTTTTAACAAAGAAAAATGGATCGCTTTTATTGTACTTAAACATGCACACACACACATGAAGGTTAAGTGCTGCGAACTGTGCAGCCAGTGTAAAGTCAATTGGGGGTTTCCAGCTGGCAGATTCAAAAATCATTTTTTGATACAAGGTAGGTTTTAATGACAGCACATTTCCAGTGTACCATCTTGCGTGCTTCACATCAGAAATGTGCACACTGCATTGGATGCTATTTTGGAACTTTAAGAAGCCTCATTGTGGCCAGAAATCCCTGTACTATCAAGTCCAATTTCACTCCCTTAGTAGGTCAGCGAGGATTGATCAATCTGATTTGTTGAGAAGTCATGCTGCTGCATGTGCTTTTCAAACTGGCCCTCTATAAAATGCAGTGGACTGGATCAAATGCCTTATGGCTATAATCTGCCACTCAAACAGGCACAAAGAGCCTGTGGGCAGCAGTAAGTTCAATGAATAGCAAGCACCGCTCGTTCACTGCTGGCTGTTAGATGCTTTATTTCTCATCTTATTATTGGAACACCAGAATTTAAGTTTCCACATTTTGATCCAAGCTGACCAGATGTTCTTGGTGGCAAATATGCGTCATTGTGTCCCAGTTGTGCCATTTGTCAAGAAAATAGACATATAAATTCTTCTACAAGCAATGTAAAACTAATTTTACATTGACCACAGGAATTTTATAAGTATGTATAATTTTTATGGTTGAATAACTGATAAAATGGTGTAAGATAGAGCGCAAATTTATTGCATAATTTTGGGATGCCTTTATTAGCAGAGGGACAGATAATACATGCTCAGTTAAACATGATTCAGAACAAGGTCTGCAGAACTCTCTCAACGGATGCAAATATGATTCATTCTGGAGGAAAGAAAATATCACCTAAAATAAAATTCAAGAAGCGCAATTTAAGCATTTTGACCAAGCTTATTATCGACTCCAAAAGCTGCAGAATGTTAACACAGCTATTTTAAATAAATGCATATGATGAAGACAATGCTGTTTATACCATCATGACCTGTTTTTAATACAATCATATGAGGTCTTGAGTTTCACAAACATTTCAAACTGCGCATGAAATGGAGATTTTTGATTTGTGTCCAAACTAATTACTCCATGGTGAGATTATAATTATTTTTAAGGGTTGCACTTCATAACAACAGTTCAATTAAAAGAAAATGACTGGAGCTGATGGTTCCTTAAAGTTTATAATATAGCCCCGACAGGAGTCATCACTAAGCTTTTATCTCAGAAACATAAAGGATTTTAAATGGCACATTATGTACAACTGTACTAAATTTCTTCAACAACAATTATGAAATGTTACGCAACTCAATTTAGATGTGATTAATATTAATGTATGTAGCAAGGCTAGTGTGTCACAATATCATACGCAAATGATATTAACATATCATAGCTGCCAATTATAGGTCAGGAAACATGTCAGGGAACAAGCACAGAGATCCTTGCACAATATTTCATGGTAACAAAACACATGGAGAGCTACATTTTAGTTGAGTGAAGAAGGTGCAATAGCTATTCTGCATTCAACGTGTAAAGAGAGTGACAATAGCTGATTTGGGTGACTTCCACCACTAACTCCAGCATGATTTCTGCTTTGCCATCAAAAACATCAATTTGAATTCTAATCATAAGACCACAAAGTGTAGGAGCAGATGTACGCCATTTGGCCCATCGAGTCCACTCCACAATTCAATGAGATCATGAATGAGCTGATATGATACTCCTCAAATCCACTTTCTGTGTTCGAATCCCGGCCCTGGGTCATTGTCGGTGTGGAGCATGCACGTTCTCCCCGTGTCTGCGTGGGTTTCGCCCCCACAACCCAAAAGCTGTGCAGGATAGGTGGATTGGACATGCTAAATTGCCCCTTAATTGGAAAAAATAATTGGGTACTCTAAATATATTTTACAAAATGAAGGCATTTCCAGGATTTTGACCCAGTGACAATGAAGGAAGAGCGATATATTCCAAGTTAGGATGGTGTGTGCCTAGCTATTTGTTATAACCCGACTGGAGACCACGGGGTCTGCAACATCAGAATCCCCGTGGCCTCACCTGAATCTGATATCCTTTGATGAGGGGGCGGAGTTACATCCTTAAGCCAAGGGCCTCATGGGACATAAATACCCTGGCTCAAGTGTGGGCTGGGTGCAGGAGACCCTTTGGAGAGTAGGAGTTGCATTATAAGTAGGGAAGATAAACATTGAGTTTTCTTATAGTCATTGCTTCTTTGTGATTGCTTGCCTGGAACTTTACAGTATTGTACTATAGATAGGGCATATGAATCACATTAAGAAATTTTTTTTTACATCCATAAATCATAGAGGCATAGAGGATCGTTTTAATCGAGGTTGATATAAAACAGTTTTTTTTCACAAATCTCCTATCATATTAATGCTCGCACAGGTTATTGGAATATTTACTTATGGTTAGCATGGCATGGACCCACTCAATGGACAGAATGTAATGTGAGCAGCAAGAGGGCCATCATCCACAACAGAATTCAGTGGCAGCCCTGTCAACCTTGCCTCTGGCAGTCCTGAGGAACATGCTGCAGGTTTCCCAGCTCCTGTGACAGTCATTAAATAGTGAACCCCCCTCCTCCAATGTGGGCTTATGTCCCGCTCCAAAGAGCTGCTGGACAATCAGAGGCCGGCAGCTCTACAATACCAGCAGCACCACCTGGAGAATGGCCACTCCCAGTATTGCACTGGGGCTCATGTAGGGGAGTTGTGATGGATCCTCCAGAAACAGGTGAGTTGGGGTGGTTTTGGGGTTACAGGGAATGATGTGCCAAATGGAAAGGGAGGATGTTGACAGTAACAGCAGGGGCTGTGGCTTCTTGATGGTACCCCATTTCCAAGCGCTGGTCCTTTAATTGGGCACAGAATGCGTTTGAATGAGGGACAAGCACCCCGCTCAGAACAAAGAACATACAGTACAGAAGGAGGCCATTTAGTCCATCGAGTCTGCACTGACCCATTTAAACCCTCACTTCCTGATGAGACCATCAATTCACTCGAGACACGATAGGAAGTAAACTGTGGCTTTAATAGACTTACAACTGAGCCTGCCTACGACCAGAAGAACTCAGGGCAGACTCACAAGGCTGCAGCACTTTATACTTCTGGTAGTGGGAGGGGCCATGGGCAGAGCCATGGGTGGAGCCAAGGGTGGAGCCCTGTACAAGCTCCTCATCTCCCCCTGTGGGCAGAGCCGCGCAACGGCTCACAGACAGAGCCCACAAGGACACAATGCTATACAGTGTGAATACAATACTATATAGTGTGAAATCCATGATGTACATTCACCAAATTCACCCCCTGTAAAAAATCAAATCCGGCGGGGGTGACGGGTCTACAGGTTGAGCCGGTCCGGTGGCCGAGTCGTCCTTTGGGATCGACGGAGCACTGGGGTTGCAGCCTCTTCGGATAGTTGAGTGGTGACGGGCGGTGTGGATCTGAGGGTGGACTCCGGGGGTGGTTCGGCCGGAGCTTCGTTCCTGACAGGTGCGATGGGCGAAGGGAGGCGCAGGAAACATGTAGGGGTGGGGGCGCAGGGCGTGGGGGGTTGGGTGGGGTGTAGTGTGAGGGATACCTCGGCAGTGGTGGTGGTAGCGGTGGATCCTGCAGGCGCCAGGTCCCGGAGGGAAACTGTGTCCTGACGGCCGTCAGGGTATTCAATAAAGGTGTAGTGTGGATTCGAGTGTAGCAGTAGTACCCTTTCTACTAGTGGGTCCGTTTTATGTGTCCGGACGTGCTTCCGGAGGAGAACCGGACCCGGTGTCCTCAACCAAGATGGGAGCGAAGCCCCTGTGGTAGTGCCCCTAGGGAAAACAAATAATCGCTCGTGAGGGGTCTGGTTAGTCGCAGTGCGAGGGGAGTGGCCCTTTGAAATCAATGCTCAGGCATTCAAAGGGCCGGGAAGCCTTTACCAGGTGGGCCTTGTCTGGGCCTTGTCTGGTCCGCGCAGATCGGGCAATCCCTGGTGATGGCTTTTACCTCCTCGGTGGAGAAAGGCAGATTTCGCACTTTGATGTAGTGGGCGAGCTGGGTGACCCCCGGGTGGCAGAGGTCATTGTGGATAGCCTTTAATCGGTCGTCTTGCGTGCTGGCGCATGTGCCGCGGGACAGGGCATCTGGGGGCTCGTTGAGCTTCCCCGGCCGATATATGATGTCATAATTATAGGTGGAGAGTTCGATCCTCCACCTCAAAATTTTAGCGTTTTTTATTTTGTCCCTTTGCGAGTTGTCGAACATGAAGTGAACTGATCTCTGGTCGGTGATGAGGGTGAATCTCCTACCTGCGAGGTAGTGCCTCCAGTGCCGTATGGCTTCCACAATGGCTTGAGCTTCTTTTTTGATTGAGGAGTGTCAAAGTTCCGAAGCGGAGAGGATTTGGGAGAAGAAAGCTACTGGTCTCCCTGCCTGGTTCAGAGTGGCGGCGAGAGCGACCTCTGAGGCGCCGCTCTCCACCTGAAAGGGGATGGATTCGTCCACCGCCCGCATGGCGGATTTGGCGATGTCCTCCTTGACGCAGTTGAAGGCCTGGCGGGCCTCTGCTGACAGTGGGAAGAGTGTGGTCTTAAATAGTGGGTGGGCTTTGTCCGCATACTGGGGGACCCACTGGGCGTAATAGGAGAAGAATCCCAGGCACCTCTTGAGGGCCCTGAGACAATGAGGGAGAGGGAGTTGTAAGAGGGGGCGCATACGATCCGGGTTGGGGCCCAGGACTCCGTTTTCCACGACATAGCCGAGGATGGCTAGTCTGGTAGTGCGGAAAACGCATTTCTCCTTATTGTAGGTGAGATTGAGTTTCTGGGCGGTTTGGAGAAATCGGGGAGGTTGGCATCGTGGTCCTGCTGGTCATGGCCGCAGATGGTGACGTTATCAAGGTACGGAAATGTGGCCCGCAGCCCGTACTGGTCCACCATTCGGTCCATTGCTCGTTGGAACACCGAAACCCCATTTGTGACGCCAAAGGGGACCCGGAGGAAATGGAAGAGGCTGCCATCTGCCTCGAACGCCGTGTAGTGGCGGTCATCCGGGCGGATTGGGAGCTGGTGGTAAGCAGACTTCAGATCCACCATGGAGAAGATGCGGTACTGGCCGATCTGGTTGACCATGTCTGCAATTCTGGGGAGGGGGTACGCATCGAGGTGCGTGAACCGGCTAATGGTTTGGCTGTAATCAACTACCATCTGGAACTTTTCCCCGGTCTTGACGACCACCACCTGAGCTCTCCAGGGGCTATTACTGGCCTCTATGACTCCCTCACGTAGGAGCCGCTGGACTTCGTCTCTGATGAATACCCTGTCCTGCAGGCTGTACCGCCTGCTGCGAGTGGCTACTGGTTTACAGTTAGCCGTTAGGTTAGCGAAGAGTGGAGGGGGGTCAATTTTTAGAGTCGCTAAGCTGCATATAGTGAGAGGAGGTAGGGGTCTGCTGAAGCTGAGTGTGAGGCTTCGAAGATTACACTGAAAATCGAGCCGGATTAAGAGTGGGGTGCAGAGGTGTGGGAGTATGTACAGCTGGAAATTAGAGTAGCTGGCGCCCTGTATCGTTAGGGTCGCAACGGTGCGCCCTTGTATTTGGACCAAGTGCGAACCCGAGGTGAGGGAGATAGTTTGCCGTGCAGGGAACATAGGGAGCGAACAGCATCTTACCAGATCAGGATGTACGAAGCTCTCGGTGCTCCGGAGTTGAAGAGGCACGGTGTCTTTTATCCGTTGACTTGAACGCATATCATCGAGCTCCTGAGGTGCTTCGGACGCGACTGATCCAAAGTGACTGCGTTGAGTTGCGGGTAGTCGGTGGATCGATCAGCAGTACTGGAGTGGCCCTGTGATGACTGTCCGCGGAGGTCGTAGTCGTCGAGGTGACATTCGGATGATGGCCAAGATGGAGGCCCCCGTTGATCGCACGTGGCAGGCGATGAAGAAGATGGCGTCCAAGATGGCCACCCCCGTGGATCGCACGTGGCGGACGGCGAGGAAGATGGCGCCCAAGATGGCGGCCCCCATGACCCGCACATGGCCGGCCGCGTGTGGGAGGATTGCCAAGATGGCGGCCCCCATGAGTCGCAGATGTCGGGCGGAGGCGGAGTCGGCAGACACGCTGCAACATTATGGGGTTTGCGGGCCTGCGAGTTGGGGAAGCGATTGCTCTGGACTGCGGAGGAGTTAGAGGGTTTCGATTTCGACAAGCATACTTTAGCATAATGTCCTTTTCGACCGTAGCTGCTGCAGGTTGCATTGCGGGCCGGGCAGTGCTGCCGTGGGTGTTGTGGCTGACTGCAAAAATGGCACGCTGGCGCTCCATAGTGGCTGGGTGGCCGCGCGGTGCAGGCCTGGGGCAGTCGCTGGTCGGGTGTCCACGATGGGGTCGCGTGGTCTGCGGGGAATGAGTTGAGACTTTGTAAAGCGACTTCCATTGAGGTTGCTAGCGCTACCGTGTCCTCCAAGTTCTGGGCCCCTTTTTCGAGGAGTCGCTGGCGCACATAATTAGACCGGACCCCTGCAACGTACACATCACGGACAGCGAGTTCCATATGCTGGGAGGCAGTTACAGCCTGAAAGTTACATTCCCGTGCAAGGGCTTTTAAATCGCGCAGGTAGTCCTCTAGCGACTCTGCGGGGCGCTGACAGCGGGTAGTAAAAATATGCCATGCATAGACCTCGTTTACAGGCCGCAAGTATAATCGGTCGAGCATAGCGAGGGCCTCGGTGTACGAGTCGGTACTGTTGAGTTGTGTAGAGATGCGATGGCTCACCCGTGCGCGCAGTAGACTGAGTTTCTGCTCATCTGTAGTAGTGGAGGTAGTCGACGCAGCCAGGTAGGCCTTGAAACACCAAAGCCAGTGTAGAAAGATTTCCTTCGCCTCTGCAGCCTGCGGGTTGAGTTCTAGTCGATCAGGTTTTAGGGCTGATTCCATAGTGGTTTTCTTAAGTCTATTAAATTGATGAGACCATCAATTCACTCGAGACACGATAGGAAGTAAACTGTGGCTTTAATAGACTTACAACTGAGCCTGCCTACGACCAGTAGAACTGAGGGCAGACTCACAAGGCTGCAGCACTTTATACTTCTGGTAGTGGGAGGGGCCATGGTGGAAGCCATGGGCGGAGCCAAAGGTGGAGCCCTGTACAAGCTCCTCATCTCCCCCTGTGGGCAGAGCCGCCCAACGGCTCACAGACAGAGCCCACAATGCTATACAGTGTGAATACAATACTATACAGTATGAATTACATGATGTACATTCACCACACTTCCACCATATTCCTGTAACCCAATAACCCCTCCCAACCTTGTTTGGTCACTAAGGGTAATTTATCATGGCCAATCCACCTAACCTGCATGTCTTTGGACTGTGGGAGGAAACCGGGCACCCAGAGAAAACCCACGCAGACACGGGGAGAACGTGCAGACTCCGCACAGACAGTGACCCAGCGGGGAATTGAACCTGGGACCCTGGCGCTGTGAAGCTCCAGTGCTATCCACTTGTGCAACCTCCTCCTACCAAAGGGCCACAGGCAATCTCTACATTTTGCATTACAAAATCCTAATCCCCACCAGACCTTGCAAAGATGAAAGCAACAAAATAACAACAGGGGATGATTGTTTTTGAAAATGCCAATTCTGTTATGGATTAAATCCTATCTGGTTTTGTGAGCAATCTGTTGGTGTTTGTATAATTTGCACTGGGGCCATGAACTATGTTTTTGGAATGTAATCAAGATTCACCAGAAATCTGGCTAGCAGACAGTTCTGTTCTCATAACGGAGGCACATAAAACTGGCATTGATAAAAAGAGTCACACATTGACACCGAATTTGTGCATTGGCCATGAGAATAGTTTTCCTGGTTATTATAGACCACCTGCATATTGAACAATGAGAAGCCTTTATATTTAACATACATCTTTGTTGGATTGTTAACAACATGTTTCAACATGTATCTCCCCATGCATATGGTTGACAACACTCAATGCTCCAGAGAAGGAGAAAGTGACATAGATTTGTTACTGTCTCTAATTATTACCCTGTGCTCTTGTGGAAATTAATGAGCCTGCCTGCCTCAGAGAACAATGCATCAGTCAATTGTTTAATACAGATGGTTGTGGTACCTTGTCAAGCATCACCAAAATCATTCACTGGTGCTTGGAAACAACTATTAGCCCAAAATTTAAAGGTTGCCGTCATTTGTATAGCCACAGGCAGCCGTACCAGCCTCCCTGAACAGGTGCCGGAATGTGGCGACTAGGGGCTTTTCGCAGTAACTTCATTTGGAGCCTACTTGTGACAATGAGCGATTTTTCTTTTCATTTTTCAGGCAGAACAGCTCGACAAATTGAACATCCCTTAAATCATTTTCACCTTTGCATGTAATTCTGTTTATGACCTTCCTGGAAAGCCAGAACACATAACAGTGCCTCTTCCGAATGTAATGTTTCCTTCAGATTGCACACCAATTATGTGCTTGAAACTTCTTTGAATCCCAATCCCACAGAGGATTATTTCAGACTGAATATTCAGACTCTTATTCACTCATTTTCTTTGGTTTAGCAAAACCATGTTCCTTTTATGTTGCAGGATAGAAGAATTTCAAAGATGATATGAACATGATTATGATGTTCAAACCCATTAACATTTGAATATATAGGCTTCAAAGTTTATTTTATCACTAAGCAACACAATGGATCAAACCTTTGTTTCAACATTCTGCTAAATCATTATCAAACGGTACTTCCAATGTCAATATTCTTCACATTTTCAGTTGAATAATGGCTCGGATTTTATGGCTCTGTGACAGATGGACTTGAGGGCATGAAAAGGGCACAAAATTGCATGCAGTGGCACCAGAACAGACCTTCTAAGTCATTATGCCAGGTCCGCATTTTATCAGCGATGGACAAAATGTTAACAGCATACACTTTTTTCAAAGCTGGCAATTGAAAACTTGTTAAGGTGATTAAAGACCCAACTAAAAAACACTTTAAATGCCCATTCGATTAAAGGGTAGCAATTAGGTGGAAGCTGAAGTCATTGCTGCATTAAGAAGCCAACAGGTTGGGCAGTTTGACTTCACAGGAAAGTTAGAGCCAGACTGATTTGCTTTGAGGAAGAGGAGTAAACGTGCTCGGAATTGGTGTCAAAAGTCCATCGGGTCATCAAACTCCTAGTCAATTGAGAGGGGACTGAGCGGACGGTAAGTTGGAGAGTGTTGATGAAGTGGCCAGAGTGGTCCTTCAGGCCAGCAGTGTTCAAGTGCTTTGGGCATTGTTCACTAGAGAGAGTCCTGCAGGGAAAGAAAAACCTGAGGAGGGAAAAGGTGAGGCACCAGAATCCGGGCAGCAGCAACCTCACGGTCACCTGCATGGGCAGCCTCAGCAGAGCCTTACGACACCTTGGGCTAAGGTATGTATCAATTTCAGCCTCCCTTGACCTGGAATCACAACATAATTGAATTAACCAATAATTCTTTACAAGACACCAAAGTGTTTGGCCATTGGCTGCCCAATAATTAGTCACCAGGGACGGGATTCTCCCCTACCCGGCGGGGCGGATTCCGCACCTACAGGGGCTAGGCCGGCGCCAGCATGGTTTGCGGCAGCCGGCGGGGAACGGGCTTGGCGCCACACCAAACGGCCACCACCGGCCAGCACAGTTGCCACATGCGCAGGAGCACCAGTGTGTGCTGGCGTCATCCCAGCGCATGCGCAGAGGGGTTCGTCTCCGCAGCGGCCATGGCGGCCCGCTACAGCCTCCGGTGCGGAGGGATGGTGAGCCCCCACAGCACGGGCCCGCCCGAGGATCGGTGGGGCCCGACCGCGGGCCAGGCCACCATGGAGTTCACCCCCCGGGGCCAGATACCCCCCCCCCTCGCTCCTGAGGAGGCCGCTCGCACAGCCAGGTCTCGCTGGCATATACCTGGGGTAACATACGCCGGTGGGACAGCCCGAAAACGGGCCGGAGAATCGGCAGGTGGCAGCTGCCGACCGGTGTGGCGTGATTCCCACCTCCGCAAAATCTCCACCTCTGCCAAATATCTGGGGGCGGGATTCATGCCACCTGCCCCCCCCCGGGCCTGGCAATTCTCCGCCCCGGCGGGGGATCGGAGAATCACACCCCAGATTTGTAAATTTAAACACCATTGTTTTTTATTAATAGCAAGAATCAAATATGCTGCAAATACAATTGGTTAACTATCATCCAATTCCGTACTTTAACTTTCCCCCCACCGCGCACACGCACACACGGTATATAATTTTGAATGATTCCAGTAATTTATTTCTTTTTGTGCATTGTGGTACCCTCAATTACGACACAGGAGAGAAGATTGGTAATTCAAAGGCTTTAATTACCAAAGAACCAGAAAGCTGCCGAGAAGTGTGCTCACAGCATGCTGCCCACTAAGCATAACCTTATATACAGTTTCCTGGGGGCGGAGCCAGAGGCGGAGTCCCCCAGGGTTCCAAGCCCGGTCTTAAAGGGCCAATGTATTAAAAGCAAGGTACAGTTACAGCAGTTATACCGATACCATTCATCACATTCACCCCCTGTTTAAAAAAACACATAGTCCGTAGGGGGTGAAGTGGAGTTATAAGTTCAGCCTTTTGGGTGGTCTGACCGTCCGTGCTGACCTTCTCCGCTCCGGCAGTGGTGCCGTGTATACAGTCGGTTTCGGTGGTGGTATATCCGGTAGCACGGTTGACTGAGCCTTTGCCCGCTTTGGAGCGGGGGGGGGGGGTTATCCGGGGTGACTAGGGTGATTGGTGCTGGCATCGGCTGGGGGGGAAGGGCGCGCTATGCGGGGGGGGGGGGGGGGCGCTGTCGGGGTCAGCAGTTGGTGCTGGGAGGGGAGCGTCGATAGGAGGGGGGTCGGTGGGGAAGCCAGTGGGGTCGGTGGGAGAGCCAGTGGGTGCCAGGTCTCGCAGGGAGACGGTATCCTGCCTGCCGTCGGGGTGCTCGACGTAGGTGTATTGAGGGTTTGCGTGTAGCAATTGGACCCTCTCGACTAGCGGATCTGTTTTATGGCTCCTCACATGTCTCCGGAGTAGAGCTGGTCCCGGAGTCATCAGCCAACGTGGAAGCGGGACCCCAGAGGTAGACTTCCTGGGGAAGACAAACAAACGGTTGTGAGGAGTCTCATTCGTGGCTGTACAGAGGAGCGACCTAATGGAAGGTAGGGCATCGGGTAGGACCTCCTGCCAGCGGGCGATTAGGAGACTCCTTGACCGTAGGGCTAGAAGGACAGCCTTCCAAACTGTCGCATTATCCCTCTCCACCTGCCCGTTTTCCCGCGGGTTATAGCTCGTTGTTCTGCTCGAGGCGATACCCTTGCTGAGCAGATATTGACGCAGCTCATCGCTCATGAATGATGTACCCCGGTCACTGTGGATATAAGCGGGGAAACCAAACAGCGTGAAGATGCTGTGCAGTGCCTTGATCACGGAGGCCGAGGTCATATCGGGGCAGGGGACCGCAAAAGGGAAACTAAGGAAGTTGAAGCACTTGTCAAGAGGCTTATGTTAGGATGAGACATGAAGGCTCAGTTAGGGCACTTGAGAGTTACAAGTTAGCCAGGAAGGACCTAAAGGGAGAGTTAAGAAGAGCGAGGAGAGGACACGAAAAGTCGTTGGGGGATAGGATCAAGGAAAACCCTAAGGCTTTCTATAGGTATATCAGGAACAAAAGAATGACTAGAGTAAGATTAAGGCCAATCAAGGATAGTAGTGGAAAGTTGTGTGTGGAATCAGAGGAGATAGGGGAAGCATTAAATGGATATTTTTCGTCAGTGTTTACACTGGAGAAAGACAATGTTGTCGAGGAGAACACTCAGGTTCAGTCGACCAGGCTAGATGGAATTGAGGTTCAAAAGGAGGAGGTGTTAGCAATTTTGGAAAATGTCAAAATAGATAAGTCCCCTGGGCCAGATGGGATTTATCCTAGGATTCTCTGGGAAGCTAGGGAGGAGATTGCAGAGCCTTTGTCCTTGATCTTTATGTCGTCTTTGTCGACAGGAATGGTGCCGGAAGACTGGAGGATAGCAAATGTTGTCCCCTTGTTCAAGAAGGGGAGTAGAGACAACCCTGGTAATTATAGACCTGTGAGCCTTACTTCGGTTGTGGGTAAAATGTTGGAAAAGGTTATAAGAGATAGAGTTTATAATCATCTTGAAAAGAACAAGTTGATTAGCGATAGTCAACACGGTTTTGTGAAGGGTAGGTCATGCCTCACAAACCTTATTGAGTTTTTTGAGAAGGTGACCAAACAGGTGGATCAGGGTAAAGCTGTTGATGTGGTGTATATGGATTTCAGTAAGGCGTTTGATAAAGTTCCCCACGGTAGGCTATTGCAGAAAATAAGGAAGTATGGAATTGAAGGTGATTTAGCGGTTTGGATCAGTAATTGGCTAGCTGAAAGAAGTCAGAGGGTGGTGGTTGATGGCAAATGTTCATCCTGGAGTTCAGTTACTAGTGGTGTACCGCAAGGATCTGTTTTGGGGCCACTGCTGTTTGTCATTTTTATAAATGACCTGGAAGAGGGTGTAGAAGGATGGGTTAGTAAATTTGTAGATGACACGAAGGTCGGTGGAGTTGTGGATAGTGCTGAAGGATGTTATAGGATACAGAGGGACATAGATAAGCTGCAGAGCTGGGCTGAGAGGTGGCAGATGGAGTTTAATGCGGAAAAGTGTGAGGTGGTTCACTTTGGAAGGAGTAACAGGAATGCAGAGTACTGGGCTAATGGCAAGATTCTTGGTAGTGTAGATGAACAGAGAGATCTCGGCATCCAAGTACATAAATCCCTGAAAGTTGCCACCCAGGTTAATAGGGCTGTTAAGAAGGCATATGGTGTGCTAGCCTTTATAAGCAGGGGGATTGAGTTTCGGAACCACAAGGTCATGCTGCAGCTGTACATAACTCTGGTGCGGCCGCACCTGGAGTACTGCGTGCAGTTCTGGTCACCACATTATAGGAAGGATGTGGAAGCTTTGGAAAGGGTTCAGAGGAGATTTACTAGGATGTTGCCTGGTATGGAGGGAAGGTCTTACGAGGAAAGGCTCAGGGAATTGAGGTTGTTTTCGTTAGAGAGGAGAAGGCTGAGGGGTGACTTAATAGAGACATATAAGATAGTCAGAGGGTTAGATAGGGTGGACAGTGAAAGTCTTTTTCCTCGGATGGTGATGACCAACACGAGGGGTCATAGCTTTAAATTGAGGGGTGATAGATATAGGACAGATGTCAGAGGCAGTTTCTTTACTCAGAGAGTAGTAGGGGTGTGGAACGCCCTGCCTGCAACAGTAGTAGACTCGCCAACTTTAAGGGCATTTAAGTGGTTACTGGATAGACATATGGATGAAAATGGAATAGTGTAGGTCAGATAGGCGTCAGATGGTTTCACAGGTCGGCGCATCATCGAGGGCCGAAGGGCCCGTACTGCGCTGTAGTGTTCTATGTTCTCTATGTTCTATGGAAGCGGGAGAACTCATCGATGACGGTGAGGAAGTAGATGTTGCAGTTGGTGGACGGGAGGGGCCCTTTGAAGTCCACACTTAGTCGCTCAAACGGCCCAGAGGCCTTTCTCAGACGGGCCCTGTCTGGTCGATAGAAGTGCGGTTTGCACTCCACACAGATCTGGCATGCCTTAGTCATGGCCTTGACTTCCTCTGTGGAGTAAGGTAGGTTGCGGGACTTGATGAAATGGGCAAGCCGGGTGACCCCCGGGTGGCAGAAGTCATCGTGGATGGTTCTAAGGTGGTCTTTTTGCGCGTTGGCACATATGCCACTTGACAGGGCATCCAGGGACTCGTTGAACTTCCCCGGGCGATATTTAATATCATACGTATAGGTGGAGAGCTCTATCCTCCACCTCAGAATTTTGTCATTCTTTATTTTGCCACGTTGTGCGTTATCGAACATAAAGGCAACCGACTGTTGGTCGGTGATGAGAGTGAACCTCCTACCGGCTAGGTAGTGCCTCCAGTGCTGCACGGCCTCCACTATGGCTTGTGCCTCCTTCTCGCCTGCAGAGTGGCGAATTTCCGAGGCGGTGAGGGTTCGGGAGAAGAACGCTACTGGTCTGCCCGCCTGGTTGAGGGTAGCAGCCAGGGCGACGTCTGATGCATCGCTTTCTACCTGGAAGGGAATGGTTTCGCCCACTGCGTGCATGGCGGACTTGATGATGTCGGCCTTGATACGGCTGAAAGCCGACTGGGCGTCAGCCGTCAGGGAAAAACCGTGGTCTTAATGAGTGGTCGGGCATTGTCCGCATATCTGGGGACCCACTGGGCGTATTCGGAGAAAAGCCCCAAGCACCGTTTGAGTGCCTTGAGGCAACAGGAAAGGGGGAGTTCCTTAAGGGGACACATGCGGTCGGGGTCTGGGCCTAGGACCCCGTTTTCCACAACGTAGCCGAGGAAGGCTAGCTGGGTTGTGTGGAACACGCATTTCTCTTTGTTATATGTGAGGTTGAGGGCCCGGGCAGTCTGGAGGAACTTCCTCAGGTTTGCGTCGTGGTCCTGCTGGTCATGGCCGCAGATGGTGACGTTGTTCAAGTACAGGAAGGAAGACCATAAGCCGTACTGGTCTACCATTTGATCCATCGCACTTTGGAAAACGGAGACTCCGTTTTTGACACCAAAAGGGACCCTGAGAAAGGGAAACAGCCGACCGGCTGCTTCGAAGGCCGTGTAGGGGCGGTCCTCTGGGCGGATACGGAGTTGATGATAGGCCGATTTTAGGTCGACAGTGGAGAATACCCGATACTGGGTGATTTGATTCACCATTTTCGCTATGCGGGGAGGTGGATACGCATCGAGCTGCGTAAAGCGGTTTATGGTCTGGCTATACATTCGTTGCTTTTCCCCGGAGCGGACAACCAATACTTGAGCCCTCCAAGGGCTGTAGCTGGCCTCTATGACCCCCTCTTTTAGTAGCCGCTGAACCTCTGACTTGATAAAAGTCATGTCTTGGGCACTGTACCCCGACTCCTGGTGGCGACGGGCTGACAGTCGGGAGTGAGGTTCGCGAAGAGGGGGGGTGGCGCAACTTTGAGTGTCGCCAGGCTGCATACCATGAGTGGGGGCAGGGGTCAGCCGAACTTCAGTGACAGGCTCCAGTGGCTGCACTGAAAGTCGAGGCCAAGCAGCAGGTGGGCGCAGAGGTGAGGGAGGATGTAAAGTTTAAAGCGGGTGTATTCAGCGCCTTGAATCGCGAGGTCCGCGACACAATACCCCGTAATTTGGACCGAATGGGACCCCGAAGCAAGGGCGATAGTTTGGGAGGCGGGGTGGGTGCGCAGGGAGCAGCGCCTTTCCGTATCCGGATGAATAAAGCTCTCCGTGCTCCCGGAGTCGAATAGGCAGGGAGTGTCATGGCCGTTGATTTGTACACGCATCATTGAATTCCGCAGGTGCTTCGCCCGCGATTGATCGGGCGTGATCGCTCCTAGTTGCGGGTAGTCAGAGTCCTCGATTGAGTCGGACTCACAAAATGACCGCCGGGAGTCACAAAATGGCCACCGCTGTCGGTTGCACGTGTCGGTATTCGAAGATGGCCGCCGCCAAGATGGCTGCCCCCATGACTCGCACGAGGTCGATGACGTGTCGAAAGTAGGCGTGTCCGGCCGCCGTGCGGCCGCGTTTCCGGGAGCTTAATTTCTGGGCCTGGTGAGGCTTTTGTTTGCGGTCTTTGCGCCCAGCCAGGCAGACTTTAGCGAAGTGCCCTTTCTTCCCACAGTCGTTGCAGATCGCGGAGCGGGCCGGGCAACACTGACGTGGGTGCTGGCCTTGCCCACAGAAATAGCATGGAGAGCCCCCGGAGTGAGCGGATCACCATGCGGCGCAGGCCTGTAGCGTGGCCGAATCTGGAGGGGATCGAGAGGGGTTCGCAAGGTCCGCGGAGTATGTACGGAGGTTACGGTGGGCCATTTCTAGGGAAGAGGCGAGCGTTACCGTGCCTTGGAGATCCTTTGCCCCGTCTTCTAGGAGCTGCTGCCAGATGTACGAGGACCTGATACCGGACACGAAAGAATCACAAATATGTAAGTTCACGTGGACTTCTGCCGTCACTTCTTTATGATTGCAGTTCATTGCAAGCGCAGTGAGTCTCTCCACGTATTCGTCTAGAGTTTCCCCGGAGCACTGGCGGCAGGTCGAGAGCAATTGTCTGGCGTGGACCTCGTTAATTGGCTTTAGGAAGCGTTTCTTTAGTATTTTGACCGCAGTTTCATATGTCGTTGCATTCTCGATCACTGAGGAGAGTTGGTGGCCCACCTGGGCATGTAGTAAGCTCAGCTCAGCAGTCGACTTCAGTCTCTGAAGAATTTATATAGGCCTCAAAACACCTGAGCCAATATTTTAAAATTTCTGGGTCCTCCGGTGACCGAGCGTCTAGGCTGAGTATCTCCGGCTTTAGAGCGCTGTCCATCTTGATGTGTTCTGGTAATTAAATTGTGATACTCCCAATTACGACACAGGAGAGAAGATTGGTAATTCAAAGGCTTTAAAAGCTGCCGAGAAGTGTGCTCACAGCATGCTGCCCACTAAGCATCACCTTATATACAGTTCCCTGGGGGCAGAGCCAGAGGCAGAGTCCCCCAGGGTTCCAAGCCCGGTCTTAAATGGCCAATGTATTAAAGGAAAGGTACAGTTACAGCAGTTTGTGGTGGTATGACTAGGAGGTTCACGATCTGTCAGAGTAGTGCTGCCATTGGTGCAGAGTACTCGCTACCCATTGGCTCAGGCAGGTCATGTGTCTCTCTGCCAATTGGCTGAGACTAGTCAGGTGACTGCTTGGCGATTGGCCAAGAGGCCGGTAGCCCCTCCTACGAGGCGGGGTATAAGAACCCGTAGCAGCCGGCAGTCAGCCTTTCTCTGTAAGTCGACTGCCAGGCACACAACTAGTTCATTAAAGCCTGATTTTTGGAACTTCTTCACAACTCGAGTCCAATGAACTAGAATTTTGAAATAGAGCTACAGATCAAGCCAGACTGCCTCCGCATCAGCCCGCATGCTACAAACACGTCAGCAACTTTTAAACATTGGCTGGCGTGCTTCGATAGTTACCTCACCACTACAGGCAATCAACCAACAAAGGAGCAGAAACTCCACATCCTCCACTCGTGCGTGGGCACCGCCGTTTACTCGATGATAGAGGATGAACAGGACTATGACGCATCCATGGATCTCCTAAAAGGACATTTCATCAGGCCAGTAAACCAAGTCTACGCGCGGCACCTCCTGGCAACAAGGCAACAATTCCCCGGTGAGTCCCTTGAGGAGTTTTATCGGGCCCTCATTGTCCTGGGGAGAAATTGCATCTGCCCGCAAGTTACCGCGGCGGAGCACACTGAACTGCTAATCAGGGATGCCTTTGTCGCGGGCATGCAATCCTCTCAGATACGCCAGCAGCTCCTAGAAAAGGACACTTTGAGCCTCGTTGAGGCATGGACCCTTGCATCGTCCCTGGAGGTTGCCGACCGAAACGCCCGCACATATGCCCCCGGCCGCGTGGCAGCCCCTTGGCAGCCCCTTGGGCAACATGGCACGCAACTCCCCTCACCCCCGCTGATTCCGAACCCCCCCCCCCAGGCTTGCGCTGCGGGATGCCCCGATAAACCCACGGGGCCCCACTGTTATTTCTGTGGCCAGGCCAAGCACCCCCGCCCGCGCTGTCCGGCCCGCTCCGCAGTTTGCAAGAGCTGCGGTAAATAGGGCCACTGCTCCGTGGTCTGCCAGTCAAAGTCGGTCGCTGCTACTCCGCGCATCGACCGCGGATCGCCCCCCCCCACGCTCCCCCGGGGCACCGGGCGGCCTGCCGACCTCCCTGCCCTGCTCCCAGCCACCACGAGTGGCCCACGGACGCCGCCATTTTGGGGACCTGACGCCACATGCGGGCCCCGGGTGCCGCCATTTTGGGGACCTGACGCCAGGTGCGGGCCCCGGGTGCCGCCATTTTGGGGCCCCGACTCCATGTGTGTGCCCCGGGCGCCACCATCCTGGGGCCCCGACTCCACGTGCGGGCCCCGGGCGCCGCCATTTTGGGACCCCGACTCCACGTGCGGCCGACGGGCGCCGCCATCTTGGGTCGGCACGGAGGACCCCACCAGTGAATACTCCATGGGAGAAGACGACTCAGAGCTCCTGCCACGACTCGTTGCAGTGACACTGGACCAATCGCGGACCCGCACGCTCTCCACGGCGAGTACGCAAATCCTCCTAAACGGACACGAGACGAGCTGCCTACTAGACTCCGGGAGCACAGTGAGTTTTGTCCACCCTGACACGGTAAGACGCTGCGTGCTCCCTGTTCACCCGGTTAAGCACAAAATCGCTCTGGCTTCAGGTTCGCACTCCGTCCAAATCACCGGGTGCTGCATAGCGGACCTCACGGTCCAGGGGAGGGTTTTTAAAAATGACAAACTCCTCATCCTTCCCCGTCTCTGCGCACCGGCACTTTTTGGACTGTATTTCCAGTGCAACCTGCAGAGCTTGACCTTCAAATTCAGCAGCCCTATTCCCCCCCTTACTGTCTGCAGCCTCGCGTCCCTCAAAGTGGACCCCCCTTCTTTGTTTGCGAACCACACCCAGGATTGCAAAGCTGTCGCCACTTGGAGCAGACGATACAGTGCCCAGGACCGGACCTTCATCAGGTCCGAGGTCCAGAGGCTGCTGAAGGAAGGAGTCATTGAGGCCAGCAACAGTCCCTGGCGAGCCCAAGTGCTGGTGGTTAGGACTGGGGAGAAAAACCAGATGGTCAGACCATCAACAGGTTTACGCAGCTGGACGCGTATCCTCTCCCCCGTATCTCCGACCTGGTTAACAGGATCGCGAAGTACAAAGTCTTCTCCACGGTGGATCTTAAGTCCGCCTATCACCAGATGCCCATCCGCACGAGTGACTGAAAGTACACTGCGTTCGAGGCGGATGGGCGCCTCTACCACTTTCTAAGGGTTCCATTCCGTGTCACAAATGGGGTCTCGGTCTTCCAGCGGGAGATGGACTGAATGGTTGACCAATACAGTTTATGGGCAACCTTCTCGCATCTTGATAATGTCACCATCTGCGGCCACGACCAGCAGGACCATGACACCAACCTCCAAAAGTTCCTCCGTACCGCAAAACTCCTTAACCTCACGTACAATAAGGATAAGTGCGTGTTTAGCACCGACCGTCTAGCCATTCTCGGCTACGTAGTGTGTAACGGAGTGATAGGCTCCGATCTCGAACGCATGCGCCCCCTCTCCCTCTCCTCAACTCCCTCAAAGCCCTCAAACGCTGCCTGGGCTTCTTTTCTAATTATGCCCAGTGGGTCCCCAACTACACCGACAAAGACCGCCCCCTCATCCAATCCACCACGTTTCTCCTGTCGTTGGAGGCCCACCAGGCCTTTAGCCGCATCAAAGCGGATATCGCAAAGGCCATGATGCATGCTATCAACGAGTCCCTCCCATTGCAGGTCAAGAGCGACGCATCAGATGTAGCTCTGGCGGCCACCCTGAACCAAGCGGGCAGCCTTTTCTCCCAGACCCTCGACGCTTCTGAACTCCGCCATTCCTCGGTAGAAAAGGAGGCACAGGCCATAGTCGAAGCTGTGCGATATTGGAGGCACTATCTGGCTGGCAGGAGGTTCACCCTCCTAACAGACCAACGGTCAGTGGCCTTTATGTTCGATAATGCACAGAGGGGCAAGATCAAGAACGACAAGATCTTGCGGTGGCGGATCGAATTGTCCACGTACAACTACGATATCTTGTATCGTCCTGGGAAGCTCAACGAGCCTCCTGATGCCCTGTCCCGCGGTACCTGCGCCAGCGTGCAGATTGACCGCCTCTGCACCCTCGACGCGGACCACTGCCATCCAGGGGTAGCCCGCTTCTACCATTTCATTCAGACCCGCAACCTGCCCTATTCCATCGAGGAGGTCAGGACTGTGACCAGGGATTGCCACATTTGCGCGGAGTGCAAGCCGCACTTCTACCGCCCCGAGCAAGCGCATCTGCTAACCGTCACCAAGGCCGTCCTCTCCATTTTCTCCCTGTTTGGTTACCCCGCGTACATCCACAGCAACCGGGGATCCTCCTTCGTGAGTGACGAGCTGCGTCAATTCCTGCTCAGCAGGACGACCAGTTATAACCCCCGGTGTAACGGGCAGGTCGAGCGGGAGAACGGTACGGTCTGGAAGACCGTTCTACTGGCCATACGGTCCAGAAATCTCC
Organism: Scyliorhinus canicula; assembly: GCF_902713615.1. Classification (NCBI taxonomy): domain Eukaryota; kingdom Metazoa; phylum Chordata; class Chondrichthyes; order Carcharhiniformes; family Scyliorhinidae; genus Scyliorhinus; species Scyliorhinus canicula. The sequence continues at coordinate 89,764,234 of NC_052151.1, read as the reverse complement.
CTATCTCCCACTGGCAAGAGGTTCTCCCAGACTCCCTCCACTCGATTCGGTCTCTCCTCTGTACTGCCACGAACCAAACACCTCATGAACGTCTTCTTGTTTTCCCCAGGAAGTCGTTCTCAGGATCCCCGCTCCCGACCTGGCTGGCCACCCCCGGGCCCATCCTGCTCCAGAAGCATGTGTGTGTGCACAAGTCTGACCCGTTGGTTGAACAAGTCCAGTTACTCCACGCGAACCCGCAGTACGCGTACGTGGAGTATCCTGATGGATGACAGGACACGGTCTCCCTTCGGGACCTGGCACCCGCCGCCGTGCGGCCACAACCCCCCCGCACCAACACCCTCCCCCCCTGTCCCAACCGCCCCCGCTGCCCCCAGCGCCCCCGCAACCCAGCGCACAGGAACCCCCTACCCCAGCGAGAGCTTCATTAGCACCGACCAGGGGTATGGACACAGGACCACAACCGCCGCTCCCGGAGTCATGGACGACCACCGCTCCCACGTCACCGGCGCTGCTGCGCAGGTCCAGCAGGACATTGAAGGCACCCATCAGACTGATCGAGTCGATTTGATGTTCCACTGGACTTTGTCGGACTCTTCGTGTTGTTCAGTGTTCCGTTGTACAATGTTGCATATCCACAGTCCAAAGATGTGCGGGTTAGGTGGATTGGCCATGCTAAATTGCCCGTAGTGTCCTAAAAAAAGTAAAGTTAAGGTGGGGGGTTGTTGGGTTACGGGTATAGGGTGGATACGTGGGTTTGAGTAGGGTGATCATGGCTCGGTACAACATCGAGGGCTGAAGGGCCTGTTCTGTGCTGTACTGTTCTATGTTCTATGTTCTATATTCCTTTTCGGTTTTTTTTCTTGTTTTGTTTTGTTCCTTGTTGTTCATAAGTGCATTGTGTGCGGTATTATTGTTCTTTTGCACATTCGTCGCGGGCCTGTGGGCAGCCACCAGATATCTTGGTACACCTCGTTCTCTCTAGTCATACTACCAGTTCGACGGCCCCCCCCCCTTCCTCTCCTCTCCCCCCCCCCCCCCCCCCCCGGCTTCTTTCTCCACAAGGGGTAAATGTGGTGGTATGACTAGGAGGTTTACGGTACCTCAGAGTAGTGTTGCCATTGGTGCAGAGGACTCGCTGCCCATTGGCTCAGGCAGGTCATGTGTCTCTCTGCCAATTGGCTGAGGCTAGTTATATGACTGCTCGCCGATTGGCCGAGAGGCTGGTAGCCCCTCCTACGAGGCGGGGTATAAGAACCCGTAGCAGCCGGCAGTCGGCCTTTCTCTGTAAGTCGACTGCTGGGCACACAACTAGTTCATTAAAGCCTGATATTTGGACCTTCTTCAGGACTCGAGTCCAATTGATGGTACATCACATATATACCGATACCATTCATCACATGCATCATAACTGATGACTAAGTTATTTGCATGATTAGATTTTTTGACAAAAGTATATGAAAGATGCAGAATTATTAACATCATTGTTTAATAATATTCAGAATAGCTGTGAATGCTCTCATTATATTTGGGTGAAATAGATCAGGATTCTTCAAACTTTTTTTCTGGGGACCTATTTTTACCAACCAGCCAACCTTCGCGACCCAACCCACAGCGACTGACCTTGGCGACCTACACCAGCTGACTTGCGCGACCCACCATTTACTGTTACCATTTTTTCTGCTGTCAAAAATGGGGGAAATGGTTCTGGGTCCCTTTGGCCCTTGTACACCCTCCTCCAGTGGAACCTTTTGGATGAAGGTGAAGCCTTCCAGTGTCAGAAAGTATGGAGTCTCCATCTGTCCAAAGTTCTGCATTGTTTTCCTGGAAAATTTTATCAAATTAAATCCAGGTGAACGGTTCACCTGAGGAAGGAGCAGTGCTCCAAAAGCTAGTGCTTGAAACAGACCTGTTGGACTTTAACCTGGTGTTGTAAGACTACTTACATGGCACAATCAAGTGAGCCCACAATGAATTGTCACATGAGTCGCCCATCTCCCCCACACCATGCCTATTCTTGATCTCACCATTGTCCTGTCTTTTGTCTTGCAGGATCATCTTTTGACGAGGCTCACTCTGGCTGCACCCCTATCCCAGGGGCCGTCGAGCACCCCGAGATAGGAGGAGGAGGTGATGAGGCCTGTACCAGTGACTCCTGCAGGAGAGATGCTAGAACACTGCAGCACTTCTGAATTCCCCCACCTCTCCCTGGCGCGTCCGATGGGGACCACACCACCTGTGACACCCGAAAGACTGCTAGGCCCATCCAGGCCCAGTTACTCCAGAGGACGGTAGCACAGTGGTTAGCGCTATTATCTCACAGTGCCATGGACCCAGGTTCAATCCTGACCCTGGGTCACTGTCCTTGCGGACATTCTTCCCGTGTCTGCATGGGTCTCACCCCCACAACCCAAAAAAGACGTGCAGGGTAGGTGGATTGGCGATGCTAAATTGCTTCTTAATTGTAAATGAATAATTGGGCACTCTTAATTTAAAAATGTCTCATTCAGATTTTGCCATTCAAAGTATCAACACCTTTATGAGTTTTTAATAGGTTATTCATTTTTTGATATTTTTCAATGTCTGCATCTCTATTTGGGCAAGATTAAGAGACGTGAAGTGAGATGAGGCTTTTATGCACTATTTCCACTCTGGGATGGCAGGTCTGAGATCGAGTTGGGTCTGCTGACCTTGGAAGCCATTTGGATGCAGCCAAGGAGACTGGCGAGTGCCAAAGCAGACTGGTTAGAAGGCCAGCCTCAGTTCTCTGCGACTTCAGCTCAGTCATATTCATAGTCCTCACCCCTCACAACCCATCATTTCCCCCTCCACCCACTCTGCATGTCCCCTCCATGGCCCCCATTCCACATCAATGGCCTCCAATTACCCTCCATGCGCTCCTATTTGGTCCCACATGAACATAAATAGTTGACCAGTCATTTGTTTCACAGATCACTTCATTATGAGTGCTTGTTTGAGCTCCAAAGCTTACTAATGGAATCCGCTTCGCTTAGGCAGGTGGCAGGGAATGTTAGCTCAGATTCATTGACATCTTTATGAGTTTATTTATTTTTTAACATAAAATTTAGAGTATCCAATTCTTTTTTTCCAATTGAGGGGCAATTTAACATGGCTAATTCACCTACACTGCACATCTTTGGGTTGTGGAGTTGAGACACACGGGGAGAATGTGCAAACTCCACATGTACAGTGACCAGGGGCGGGATCGAACCCGGGTCCTTGGTGCCCTAATGCCACGGCAGCACTGTGCTGCCCCATCTGGCAAACCCACGATTCTCCCACCCCCCGCCAAAATGGGGTATCATGTTTTGCGACACGCCGCTCGGAGAATCGCCGCTCGCTGTTTTTCCCGGCAACCGGCACTTCTCCGGCCCGGATGGGCCGAGCAGCCTAACGACCCCGACGGGTTCACGCCGGCAGCAACCACACTGGTTGCTGCCGGAGTGAACATCGCACGACAGGTAAGTATGGGGCCTGTGGGGGGGCGGAGAGAGGATCGACCACCACGGGCGTGCTCGTGAGGTGACTAGCCCGCGATCAGTGCCCACCGATCGTCGGGCCGGCGTCTCTAAGAGACGCACTCTTTCCCCTCCGCCGCCCCGCAAGATCAAGCCGCCACGTCTTGCGGGGCAGCGGATGGGAAGACGGCAACCGCGCATGCACGGGTTGGAGCAAGCCAACCTGCGCATGCGCGGCTGACGTCACTTAGGTGCCACCGGCCGCGACATTCTCGGCGGGCCGCTTTGACGCAAGCGTCAAGGCCCGGCGGCTGAGTTTCTTGCAACGCCGCTCCTAGCCCCCCGGGGGGGGGCGGGGGGGGGTTAGAATAGGGGGCGAGGAGCGGCCTCCGACGCCGGAGTGAAACACTCCAGGTTTCACTCCGGCGTCGGCACTCAGTCTCCCTTTGGGAGTATTGCGCCCTTAATGTTTTGTTTTTCTTGTGGATATTTCAAGATTTGCCAATATTATTGTATGGCTCATTGGTTTTCCAGATGGTGCATATTAGGTGAGTGGCATGGAAGGGGCATCATGTATATGGAGTTGGCATAGGGGCATGGAGGGTATGAGGGGAATGGGTAAGATCTTTTAAATGTATTGTTCGAAAGCATCCCGAATACAGACTATGGGCTGGATTTTCCCCTACCCGGCGTGACGGAGGGTGCCGGCGTAGGGGAGTGGCGCCAACCACTCAGGGGGTCAGGCCTCCCCAAAGGTGGGGAATTCTCCCCACCTTTGGGGGCCAGCCCCGCGCCAGAGCGGTTGGCACCAGAAGACTGGTGCAAAAAACCGGCGCCCCCGGCAGCGGGGCTGGCCGAAAGGCTTTTGCCGGTCGGCGCATGCGCCAGCGGTGACGTCAGCTGCCAACTGCCGCTGACGTCACTACCGGCGCATGCGCGATGTGGGTTTCTCTTCCGCTTCCGCCGTGGCGGAGGCCGTGGCGGCCACGGAAGAGAAATAGTGCAGCCAGGGCACTGGCCCGGAGTCTGAGCGGGGGCCCCCGATCGCGGGCCTGGCCACCGTGGGGGCACCTCCCGGGGTTCGATCGCCCCCTGCCCCCCCCAGGACCCCGGGGCCCGCTCGCGCCGCTGAGCCCGCCGTTCCAGAGGTGGTTCAAACCTCGGCGGTGGGAGTAGCCTCCCAGCGGTGGGACTTCGGCCCATCCGGGCTGGAGAATCACCGCAGGGGCCTCGCCGATCGGAGTGGCGAGATTCCGCCGCCGCCACTTCCCGGGTGGCAGAGAATCTCTGCCACGGCGGGGGACGGATTTTCGGCGGCCCCAGGCGATTCTCCGACCCTGCTGGGGGTCGGAGAATTTCGCCCTATGGTTCACTACTCCTCCTCGAAGCTGTCCCGACTGCATGTAAATGACAGAGAGGTGTAGGAGACGCCCACCTCCACAATGGAATCCGGCAGGTCAGGAGTGCAGGATGCAACCCTCCTACATTCATGTCTAAATCATTTATATAAACCACAAACAGCAAGGGCCCCAGTACTGATCCCTGCGGTGTTATATTACCTTTGGTGGTAATATGTCATTGTTCTTTGCCTTTTGATCCAGAATGGTCCGTTGAGTTCATATCTGATCTTGGTAAATTTTCATTTCATTTTCATTGAGTTGATGACAAAGAAACCACCAATCATTAGAATGAAACAAAACTAACTTATTGGATAACAATTAATTAAATGAAGTTCGCACACACTACAGAGCTATAATTAATAATGAAGTCATTGTGTTTCTGTATAGCAGTAATCAATCTAGTATTCACTAATGATATCCTTGTGTTAACTCTCTCTAATCTAATCTACTCCTCGTGCTGTTCTCAGGCTTTCTCCTTTGCTAACTACCCAGCTAACTAACTTCCTTGAGGTCTGATATTTATACTGAGAACTGGTAGTGCCCTCTAGTGTTTAAATGACTATGAGATGCAATAATTAACCCTTTACTACATACGGGACACCGCTGGATACAGGCTTCCAGTCAGTAAAATACCCACGATCATCACTCTCTGCGTATTGTCACTCAACCAATTTGGAAAAATTTGCCAAGTTTCCTTAGCTCCCTTGGGCTCTTACATTCGCTATTTGTCTCCCATGTGGGACCTTATCAAAAGCCTTGTTGAAATCCAAGCAGACTACGTCAAATGCATTGCTCTCACCGACACACCTGGGCACCGCTTCAAAAAATTCAATCAAGTTGGTCAGACATGACCTCCCCTTAAAACCATGCTGATTGTTCTTGATTAATCTCTGCCTCTCCAAATGCCTCTAGGGCTTCTGCTGTTTTGAGCCATCGATATCTGCCATAAACCTCCCTTTTTCTTTTCATCCAATGCTGTATATCTTTTCAAAATAATCTTTGTCACATGTAGGCTTACATTAATACTGCAATGAAGTGACTGTGTCCCTCGTCGCCACATTTCAGCACCTGTTAGGGTACACAGAGGGAGAATTCAGAATGTCCAAATTACCTAACAGCACGTTTTTCGGGACTTCTGGGAGGAAACCAGAGCACCTGGAGGAAACCCATGCAGACACTGGGAGAATGTGCAGATTCTGCACAGACAGTGACCCAAGCCGGGAATCGAACCTGGGTTCCTGGCATTTTGAAGCAACAGTGCTAACCACTGTGCTACCGTGCCCCCCCCCCCCATATATATCCCTATATCCAGCATTCACTGAATTCGTTGGTCCCATCCTTTTTCTTTATTAGAACATGTTGTCCCTGTACTCTCCCTATTTCTTTCTTTTAAACATCCCACTGTTCTGTCACAGATTTACCTTAAAGTGTCTGCTCCCAGTCCACTTTGGCCAAATCATGGACAGGTACCACTGCCATTGAGGACTAATAATTTGGCGCTCAGCAAAATCACTGTTCTCTGCAGCAGGAACCACCCTCGGCTTGTTGCTCGTTCTGGTGAGTGTGCTTTACACTCAATTGGCTGTTTTATTACTTAGCTCTAGAGTCGCCAGGTATCCTTATGATACCGCCACAAGTTTCAAGTTCAAGTGCAGATCAATGACTCAATACACCAGTTAGTAAGGTTCAATCAAACACATTTATTATTTACACCGTAAATCGATACTCATGCAACTAATACTAACGGACTAAACTATTCCTACCACTATAAGCCAATACTTATCTTCGATAAGGGAACCCACTGGATCAGGGAACAATGGCCTCTTGTTCTGTCCTGAGACTGCAGGCTTCCCAGTTGGTACGGGCTAAGGGGTCAGGAGTGTCTATTCTCGTAGCGAGCATTGGTTGGACACTTACATGTTGGTGTAGCTGTTGGCCAGGCCTCTCCTCACGGTCATGTTCTTAGAGAGCTGCTGCAAAGGTGTTCTGCTAGGAGGGCTGGCTAAGCGAGTGAACTGGACTTGGGACCTGACTTTTATAGGTCCCAGGGGCTTCGTGCCCTTTTGGGCGGACCCCGAGCGTACTTTCAATCGATTGGATTTCATACCAATCGATTGGTATGAATCCCCCCAATACTGAGGCTGTCCCTCGATCGCGGGGCGGTTCTTCCTGGCTTGTTTGTCTCCTTTGTTTCAGACTCCCGTTGGCGCCGGGAAGTCTAACCTTCTATAGAATGTCCCAAATGTAGCTAATCATTGTATCCATTGTTCCCGGGGATCGCTTCATTAATATGCAAACTGCTGGTTTCGGTGCTGTCTGCTTTCTTTGCAGGCAGAATACACAGGAAGATTCTGCAACCTGCTTGTCTTTCTTAAAGTGTCCAATTTTCCCTGCATGCTTTGTAAATCACCATTTTGGGTCGGGAAGTGGCCAACTTCGGTGGCTACACTCCCTCCTAGTGATCCTAACGCGAAGCGTGAAGGATCACATCACTATGTTGTCTTCATTCCCTGACCTCAGCGAGTGCTATGGCTTCTGCACTTTCCTCAACTATGCAGAAAAATCTTACCTAACAATTCCAAAGTGGCGCTATGTCATAAAGGGACATGCATTACCAAATCACAACGGGAACCTCTAACTATCCTTAATAAACTATACTCAACTTACATTTAATCATTCTAACTTCCTATCAGTACAACAATAATGGCAGCATTCATGGTTCATATCTCTGGTTCGGCAGTCGAGCTCAGAGGTACATAAGCATTCAAAAGCACATTTCTTTATTTACAGTACAACAACAACGAAAAAAAAATCCTTTACTACATTTCAAGGGGTTCTGGGGACTGGTGGAAACCGAAGATAGGGGATCTCATCCTATATACTGCCGAGGTAGGAGAGCGGTAGGCTCTCCTTCGCCATTTCCTCATTCGACAGGTCTGCAATATGATGCAGATTATTGCTAACGCTAAAAGTGATTCAACTACGTATGACAAGGAGTACCAAGTCATAAATTTGGTACACCAGGTCGGGGTACTGCTACTTGTTACTGGGCTTTGAGTGTTCTGTGGAAGTGAAACATTAACGGCCGGTGGAGTGGGGGAAAGGGGGTTCACGTCTGCGCGCAACCACATGGATCCTATAATCCACAATACAAAAATGAATGACGTCGTCTTCATCTTCCTTCTGTTCTCTTCTCTTCTCTTGCTTTGATCCCTCCTCGGAGCGTCCGAAAATCTATGGGATCAAGCATAGTATCTGTTAGTGTTCCGCTTAATATCTCAAATTTTAGCATGTCTGTCCTCTTATGCCAAGTTTACCATCCCAATGTTCCTGGATGTAAATAGCATGGGGAGTTGGTAACCAAAGGGTTACCTGAAAACAAAATAAGCAAAATCAAATTTTGAAACCAAAACTGCCAAAATGAGGTGCGTATGGGTCGCGGCGGGTAAGATTTGGGTGGAATCCCTGGGTAGGGCGTGCTGTGCCGTTCCCGAGCTTAGCTGACCAGAGGGGGGTCCTCAGACAGGGCGGTTCCTCAATGCCATGTCTTCACTGCCTGAGTGACCTGAAACGAACGGGCAAGAGTGTAGTCATCATGGTGGTTGATGTCCTGGTTCTACCTTTGAACCAAAAGAGTAATTATGAAAAATGGCTCTGGCAAGTTCCCAGAGGTTTTGACCGATAAGACTACCGTCGAATCAGAAGGGCAGTTATGATTTGGGTCGGGCAAGCTTTCAGCTGTCTCAGCTGACCAGCAAGCCTGGCAAGTTCTCAAAGGTATCGGCGGACAAATTGAGTGTGTGTCCGCAGAGCTTCTGTTCCTTGAAAAAAACAAACAACCACAAACAAACAAACATGCAACACAAAACTTGCAGGTTCCATCAGAAAAGGACACCGTTTATCTCTCAAGTGGTTCCTGTTTTTACATCATCTGGACACCTCAATCATCATCTTCTGCGAACAGGGTCGCAAAGGGGTTGCCGTGTCGGCAGTCAGACGTAATGTCATCCTCTTCTCCCGGATCCCATACCCTTGTATGGATCAGGCTTGATAAGGCTGCATTGTGTGACCGTGGGTCCAGCTCGTCATTCCGGACGAGTCTATATGAGTTGTCAAATCGTGGTATCTAAGTTGGTATGAACGTTGTCGGGGTCGTCATAGTTGGGCGGTGGATCTGGGTGTGGGTTTGGTGTTTTAATGTAGGTGATCTCCAAGGGATCACTGGAGTCGGGGTCGTAGTCGCAGTGTGTGTGGGTTGTGGTTTCGGGGCAGTAGAGAGGAGTGCTGTGGCTGTCGTCAGAGTCACAGTCGCTGTCTCTGCTGTGGCAGCTTGTGGGCGTGTCGGGGCGGAGTCTAAAGTCAATGGGCGGAGTCGAGGTCGAGTCCGTGGAGGTGCTGGTCTGTGAGGGAGAGAGTGGAAAAGCGTCTCTTGGGGGCGCGGCGTGGAGGTCTGCTGCGTCAAGCATAACGTGATGAGAGTGGTTGGACTGTGATCCATATGCCTTTAACTGGTTGATATGGAACCAGGCAGTCTTCCCGTTGGGGTACTTTATTTTGTAAATGGAAGGGCTAACTTTATCTGCAATGGAATAGGGGCCAGAATATTTGGGTGAAAGGAATGTACTGGGGTTGTAGACAGAGAGCATGACCTGCTGCCCTACTGCAAACTCAGTGGCGTGTACCGTCTTGTCAAAACAGGCCTTGCTCTGTTTCTTTCTTGTCCCTAGCTTTACCGCGGCTGCGAGCTGAGCTGATCTTAAATTTTCTACCAATTGTTTGACTGCTGTCTCGTGGGTGAGGGCCATCACTTCTGGGCTGGTCAAGTCAAGTCCTAAAAGGAATTCCGAACCTTTCATGGGGCGTCCGGTCATGAGCGTGTGTGGGGTGAAACCTGTTGAAGTCGAAACAGTGTTTCTCAAAAACATAAGCGCGAATGGGAGGACTGAATCCCAAGTCGTGTTCTTCTCCTGGACCATCTTTCTAAGGGTAGCTTTTAGAGTCTGATTCATGCGCTCCACGATACCACTCGACTGGGGGTGGTATGCGATGTGGAATTTTTGTGAAATGCCAAATATAGTCGGGATGTTCTTCATGACCCATCCTGTGAAATGAGAACCTTGGTCCGATTCAATACTTCTGAGGAGTCCCCATCTTGTAAAGATGTGGTGTGTCAAAATCTTTGCCGTTTTTTTCGCTGTAATGATTCGAGATGGGAATGCTTCTACCCATTTAGTGAATGTGTCAATCACTACCAAAATGTATTTATAGCCATTCCTGCACGGGGGCAATGGACCTATAAAATCGATCTGGAGGTTAGTCCAGGGGCCATTAACGGGGCGAGTGTGACTGAGCTATGCTTTCCTTGAATATCTCTCCAGGTTATTCTGTGCACAGATAAGGCAATTCTCAATGTAATGTGTTACATCGCCTTTTAAATTTGGCCACCAACAGAGCTGTCTGAGGTGGGCAGTGGTGGGGTCTATTCCCTGGTGTCCGTGACCATCATGAAATAAACAAATTAGCTGATTCCTGTCCTCTTCAGGAACCACATACAAAGTGTTTTTTTAAAACAACACCCTCATGGGTGGTCAGTGACCTTTTGAATCTTTCGAACGGGGCTGGGTACTTTCCTTTAACAATCTCCCTGAGGTTGCTATCCTGTTTTTGGGTTGCGACTAAATCCTCAATATTAGTCTGTGATATCTGTACTGCACTAACTGGTGCGCTTTCTGGGGCGCATTCGGGGGGGGTTCCAAAAGTAACCACGTCTGGAACCTACTTTTGCCAATGCGTCTGCTCTCACGTTCCCGGGTGGGGAAGAACGGTGGTGACTTCTAACTTTTATTATCCCGAAAGTCCTGTCCTTTGCTTTCTCTAAAATATGTCGGAGTAATGCGGCCGATGGGAGGCGCTTACCGTCTGCGGAAACAAAATCTCTTGTCTTCCACAGGGGTAGGAACTCAGTTAAACTGTTGCAGACATATAGACTATCCAAATATATAACTGCCGGGCTGGGGAACGAATCTGGGTGGTCCACTATATATGCGATTGCTGCTAATTCTGCTGCCTGCGCGCCTAAGTGACCTGGAAGTTGCAATGCAATCTCTTCAAGGGTGCAGCCCTGTGTGTCCTCCACGTATATACTGCATCCAGTAATACGTTTGCCATCTAAAACGGTGGATGAACCATCCACATAAACCCTCAAAGGTGCGCACGTGTCTGTGTGCTGGGGGCACTGGGGTGAACTTCCTATCTTCCTGGGGAGTGTATTTGCAATAAAGGGTCCTGTATTGTGAAGAGGGAATATTATCTCATTCATGGGGTGTTCCTGGGTACTGGAGGTTATCTGCCAAAAAAGTGTGTGTCTTTGTCCGTTTTACAGTGATGTCCCGTCTTTGCAGTAGAAGGGTCCACCTAGCTGCTCTGATTTGACTAACTGAACCGTCCTTCAGTCGTCCATCTAACAAAAGCTGGGTGGGGGTGTGTTCGGTCAGAATCGTGATGGGGTTCAGTTCGGTTATGTAAGAGGAATACTGCACTGCCCAGAAAACTGAGAGCAGGTGCCTTTCACAGGCTGAAAATCCTTGCTCTACTGGACCTAAAATTCTGGAGGCATAAGCCACTGGTCTTAGCTGCTCATGCCGTTCCTGAAGGAGCCCGGCCGAGAGGGTCAGATCTGTACTTGCTACCTCAATTGCATAGGGGGAAAGTGGGTCTGGAACTGGGAGTGCGGGGGCTGCGATAAGGGCTCTTTTAAAATCATCCACAGCACCTGTATGCTGCGGAAGCCATTCCCAAGGGGGTCCTTTCTTGAGGAGGTTCGAAAGGGGTGCTGCCTTTGTCGCGAAACCGTCAATATGGTTCCGACAGTACCCAACCAGTCCTAAAAACGACCGGAGGGCTGAAACATTTTGGGGAGGGGGCAATTTGACGATCGAGTCAATCCTTTTGTACTCGATCTTGCGTTTGCCGTGCGTGATGATCGTACCCAAATACATCACTTTCGTCTCCAATATTTGGGCCTTTTTGGGGTTCACTTTACATCCAATTGTTTGCAGTAGTTCCAGGAGTTCAGACAGAAGCTTGCCTTGGTGTATGTCTGCAGTAGTAGATCGTCCACATACTGTACCAGACATTCGGGATGAGAGAATTTTGATAAACCATTTGCCAGCTGTCGGTGGAAAATGGAGGGGGAATTGTGGAATCCTTGTGGAAGGCATGTCCACGTGTACTGCTGACCTTTAAAAGTGAATGCGAATTTGTACTGGCACGCCTTCGCCAATGGGATGGACCAGAAGCCGTTGCTAATGTCCAAAACCATAAAGAATCGTGAATTAAGTCCCTGCTTGAGCATGGTCTCGGGACCTGTCGCTACCGTGGGGGCTACTGCGGGGGTGACTTTATTGAGTTCCCGATAATCGATGGTCAGTCGCCATGATCCATCGGGCTTTCTCACTGGCCAAATCGGGGCATTATTAGTTGAGGCTACTGATCGGAGTACGCCCTGCTCTAATAAGCTGTCTATAACTTTTGTGATTTCGCCCTCTGCCTCCTGGGGAAATCCATATTGCCGTTGGGGTCTAGGGTCAGGCCCTGTAATTTGAACCGATCCAGTCATTCTGCCGCAGTCGTGCCTGTGACTGGCAAATGCTGATCTGTTGGTTTTCAAAACTGCCCTAACCTGTTTGTCTGTGCTGAGCATGGTCGGATCAAAGCAATACTCTCCTACTGTGCTAATCCTGTTTTCATACTCACCTACTGTGAGCGTTGCGGGGGCTCTTTCTGACCTTGCCATTCGCCAACACACTGATTGACTGGGTCGAACGACAGGCTGTGTGCATTCATAAAATCTATGCCTAGTATGTGTTCTGCTGTGTGGGGAAAATGTACTAAAACAATGGGGTGTCTGGTGGTGATATTCCCTAGCTGAATGGGTACAGGGGCTGTAATGTGTCCCTGCTGTGAGTGGCCTGTAAAGCCGCTGAGTGTGATTGTGGCTGTAGTGGGCCACGTGTCCTTTTGGTATATAGTGGAGGAATTTATGGTTGTGCAGGACCATCCTGTGTCCCAAAGTAATTCTATGGGCTGTCCCCGTATCTTTGCTGTGACTACCGGTCGTCCGGACCTGTCCCAAAGGGTGTCACAGACCCAAGTGGGGGAGCCCGAACACCGTCAGTCCATTCCGTCCACATTTGTCTGTCCTGAATGAGTCTCTATACTATGAATTGGCTTTGCTCTATTTCTGTTCAGGGTGCCTGTCTGTTGGCCTCTCTGTGATTTCTGCGGGGCGTTGCACTCTTGTGCAAAATGTCCTAACTGTCCATAGTTAAAACATTCCTGTGGCTTCTGTGGGGGGTTGTTCTTTCCTTCATTCACCCAGGCGGGGTTTTGGTGCGCTCTGACTGCCTGAATATCAGCCTCTGCTTGCTGATCTTCGGGTTTCCTAACTGCGGGTTTACAATGGACAGATTGCTCCCAAGTGCGGGACAACCTTTTTAGTACCCATTTCTCATTGTGAGCATCTTCTGATGGGTCATAATTCGCGCACGCTTTCTGTCCTGTCTCTGTGGCATGGGTGATAAGGGTGCGGGTCCATTTAGCCATGTTGTCTGGGGTTAGATGGGCGCAATCTAAGTTCTCAAATACTGCCGTGAAATGTATCCACAGCATTCCTGCAAATGCTGTGGGGTGCTCGGTCTTCTTTTGCCTACACTTGTTTAGGCCTTCTACGGGGTCACCTCTGTTATATCCTATCTCATCGAGAATCGACGTGTGCATCTCTTCTAGGGTGCCTCCTCCAACGTTCTGTGGGTCTGGAAGGGCTGCTACTACTGAGGGGTCTAGACTTAAAACGGTGAGCTTCACCTGCTCACGCTCATCCAGGCCGTACATGGTCGCCTGTTGCTTTACTCTCGCGAAGAATTGGTGGGGGTCTGAGGTGGCGAGGAACGGTGTGAGTTTGGCACACGCGTCCCGTAATTGGGTCACGGTTAAGGGGGTGGTATAAGTGAAATCTGGTGCGCCATCTGCGTTGGGTGGTGACTGGATTCATGGGTGCGGGTGCTGTCTGTTCTGTGGGGGGTTGGGGTGCTTTCCTCTTCTGCTGCGTTTCTAGTGCACATGTTCCCTGAACATATCTCTGTGCTGTCTCACTAAGTTCCTGCCAATCTGGGCCATTTTCTTCATCTAATTGTGTCCCAAATGTGGTTTGGAACCCATTTTGAACAGAAAGCAGAGACTGTAGTTCCGCAATCTGCTTTCAGCATTTAGTTTGGTCCACTGAGCTTTGCCTTTGCTCAGTGGTGGCAGCATGGAGTGCTCTTAAAGCTGCCTTCAGGTCGCTGCATTGCTTCTGCAATGCCTCTACCTGCTTCTCAGATTCTTCTCTTATCAAGACTGCGCGCTGCATATCCTGATAGGCCTTTTCATATTGTGTTTGGGAGCTGCTTAAGTGCGCCAGACAAGACTGGTGTGCCCTCTTGGCATCATCCACCTCTACATCTTTTGCTGCAAGCCTCCGTCTCAGCTCTATATTCTCTCTTTCGACATCACTGACGTCCACTTTACTCATTCTATTTCTCTCTTCTAAATCTGCACGGAGCGTCCTGACGATCTCCTCTGTGCCTCGCAATTGTGCCAAACAGGACACGATTGCCGTCGGCTTACGCGCTTTACTCAAACTCTTTCTATGTATCTCAGGTTCTCCCACCAAGTATGTCCTATACTCCCGGGACCTGTTTCCTCATTCGAACAGAATTCGCTCCAAAGGGGCCATCCTTTCCCTTTAAGGTATTTTCTGATCTCCAGTTCCCAAACGGGACACTGTCCTACTCTGCTGCTGGTCGCTGCGACCACGAATTCCTGGGGGTGCATGAGGCGTTCCATTGCCTGCATGGCAATCTCTCCCATCTTAATGCACTCTCTTAAATTTAGAACAAGGGATGCTAAGGCGGTGTTATAAAATATGGGTACGGCTTTCGCTAATTTACGAAGTATAAACTCCCGACAGTTTTTTCGCAACAAATCTCTCGGTTTTACCTTATAACCCTGTTAGTTACGCATGCAAAAACACACTTCCGAATTATGAGGATTGATGTGAACTACTTGAACACTTGTGGTTTTTCCTTTTCCCAATTGGATTCCTGATTCAAATTGCTGGGTTCTCTCGGAGTGGGGGGGGGCCACTTTTAGTCGAGTCCCACCCAGAGACGCCACTAAATGTTGCTTGTTCTGGTGAGTGTGCTTTACACTCAATTGGCTCTGTTTTATTCCTAAACTCTAGAGTCGCTAGGTATCCTTATGATACCGCCACGAGGTTCAAGTTCAAGTTCAGATCAATGACTCAATACACCAGTTAGTAAGGTTCAATCAAACACATTTATTATTTACACAGTAAATCGATACTCATGCAACTAATACTAGCGGACTAAACTATTCCTACCACTATAAGCCAATACTTATCTTCGATAAGGGAACCCACTGGATCAGGGAACAATGGCCTCTTGTTCTGTCCTGAGGCTGCAGGCTTCCCAGTTGGTACGGGCTAAGGGGTCAGGAGTGTCTATTCTCATAGCGAGCCTTGGTTGGACACTTACTTGTCGGTGTAGCTATTGGCCAGGCCTCTCCTTCTCACGGTCAAGTTCTTAGAGAGCTGCTGCAAAGGTGTTCTGCTGGGAGGGCCGGCTAAGAGAGTGAACTGGACTTGGGACCTGACTTTTATAGGTCCCAGGGGCTTCGCGCCCTTTTGGGCGGACCCCGAGCTTACTGTCAATCGATTGGATCTCATATCAATCGATTGGTATGAAACCCCCCAATACTGAGGCTGTCCCTCGATTTCTGGGCGGTTCTTCCTGGCTTATTTGTCTCCTTTGTTTCAGACTCCCGTTGGTGCCGGGAAGTCTGACCTCCTAACAAAATGTCCCAAATGTAGCTAATCGTTGTATCCATTGTTCCCGGGGATCGCTTCATTAATATGCAAACTGCTGGTTTCGGTGCTGTCTGCTTTCTTTGCAGGCAGACTACACAGGGAGATTCTGCAACTTGCTTGTCTTTCTTAAAGTGTCCAATTTTCCCTGCGTGCTTTGTAAGTCGCCATTTTGGGTCGGGACGTGGCCAACTTCGGTGGCTACAGGCTGCAGCTCCAAAATGAGTCACATGTGAGAAGGTCATCAAGAAGGCGAGTGAGCACTTTAATATTATAACAATGCTTTGAGTCTCACTGTTGTTCTACTTTTTATGTTTTCATGGATGGCCTACCCGACAGTAACATTTAGGTGAGGCCTGCCGGATCCTGGAAGATCCTACCTGCTGGATCCAGCATACCTGCTTGGGCAATCCCCTGCTGTCAGATACTGTGGTGGTGTGGTGGATAGGGGGGTGGGGTGGGGGAGATCCTTAGTTGAGGGAGATGGCATAGTCAGAATGTGTATGTCGGAGACAAAGAGAATGGGAGAATGGAAATTTCAAATGTGGTGTAAATGCAAGTAATACTTGATGTTAACTGCTTTATTCAGAGTGAATGTGTCATATTAATAATACCAAAGGGCAGCACAGTGGGTTAGCCCTGCTGCCTCACGGCGCCGAGGTCCCAGGTTCGATCCTGGCTCTGGGTCACTGTCCATCTGAAGTTTGCACATTCTCCCCGTGTTTGCGTGGGTTTCGCCCCCACAACCAAAAGATGTGCAGGGTAGGCGGATTGGACACGCTAAATTATGCCTTAATTGGAAAAAATGAATTGGGTACTCTAAATTTATTTTAAAAAACTAATAATGATACCAGGTAATTTTACAGTAAATTTGTGAGATTCGTTTGCCACTTTCAGGAATTCGGTTAGATATCAGTAGCACTTCCCTGTTCTGCTTTCCTTAAATTGTTGCGAATTGCACAAAAATATAATTAAACTATGAACGATTTTAAATTTGCAATGTTTTGATGCATCTATGAATAATGAATGTCATGGCTGCAGGCATTCACCATGTTATGTGATTTATTAAGCAGGATTGGAATTTGGACAATGTATTGGGCTCATTCAACAAAATAACTAATTTAACAAGAACAGTTGGACAACACTGGGCAGCACGGTAGCACCGTGGTTAGCATTGTTGCTTCAAAGTGCCAAGGTCCCAGGTTCAATTCCTGCTTGGGTCACTGTCTGTGTGGAGTCTGCACGTTCTCCCCCTGTCTGCATGAGTTTCCTTTGAGTGGTCTGGTTTCCTTCCATAGTGGTGTGCAGGTTAGCTGAATTATTTTTGAAAAAAAATATTTTTATTCGCCTCCTTTTTCACACTTTCTCCCAAATTTACTCCCACCAACAATAAACAATCAGTAACGAATACAATGTCAATCCCCATATCAACAACAACAATCCTATCCTCCCACCAAACCCCGAAACAGCAGCCCACATTTTAACAACCAAATAACAAAAAGGAATCAGGAATCACCCATAGTCACCATTAACACATACAGTCCCTCTCCTCCCAACCCCCACACTAATTTTTGATGTAATCCAATTCTTGACAGTGCATAATGAATAACGCCCATGAATTGTAGAATCCCTCCATCCTTCCCCTCAGTTCAAACTTAACCTGCTCAAGAGTTAAGAATTCCAGCAGGTGCCCCTGCCATGACAGGGCACAGGGTGGAGAGGTTGATCCCCATCCCAGCAAGATCCACCTCGGATGATCAACGAGGGGAAGGCTACAACATCTGCCTCAGCACCAGTTTCCAACCCTGGCTGGTCTGACACGCTGAAAATGGCCTCCCGAGGCCGTGGGTTCAATTTCATGTGCACCACTTTAGAGATTACTCTAAAACCACCTTCCAGTAATCCTCCAGCTTTGGACAGGACCAAAACATATGAACGTGGCTTCATCTTCTACCCCCTCAAAGAGCCAGCACATCCTCGCCCTTGTGAGGTGTGCTCTATATACCACCTTCAGCTGTATCAGCCCCGACCTTGCACACAAGGTGGAGGTGTTCACTCTCCGGAGCACCTCACAACAGAACCCATCCTCCATACCTTCTCCCAACTCTTCCTCCCACTTTGCCTTGATCCCTACCAGCAGTGCCTTCTCCTCTTCCAAAATAGCCCCATAAACCGCCGACACTACCTCCTTCTCCGTCCTCCTGCCGTCAGCACCTCCTCCAGCAATGTGGAGGCTGGCTCTACCGGGAAGCTCTGTATCTCCTTCCTGGCAAAGTCTCAAACCTGCATGCATTTAAATATTTCCCCCTGCTCCAGCCCATACTTTGCTCCCAGCTCCTTCAATCCTGCAAACTGACCCCCAAGAAGCAAATCTTTGTGTCCTAATTCCTTTCTTCTTCTATCTCTGAAAATTTCCATCCCACTTCCCTGGCTCAAATCTGTGGTTCCTCTGAATCGGCATTTCCCTTCACCCTACCCCCAACCCGAAGTGTTGGCGAAACTGCCTCCAAATTCTCAACAAAGATGTTACTACCGGACTCCTTGAGTGTTTACCTGGGGCCGTCAGGAGCGGCACTGTTGCTAGGCCTTCAATCCCGACCCCCTACACAAACTCTCCTCCATTCTGACCCACTGGTAGTCAACCCCTCTGACACATCTCCGCACCTTCTCCACATTCGTCGCCCAGTAATAATACATCAGGTTCGGAAGACCCAAATCTCTTGCCTGCCTTGCTCTCTGTAGGAGCACCTTTCTACCTCTGGCCATCTTCTCTCCCCATATGAACAAGGTAATCATTCCTTCAATCTCTTTAAAAAATGCCTTTGGCAGGAAAATCAGCAGGCATTGGAAAATAAACAGGAATCGCGGCAACACGTTCATTTTAACCGCTTGTACCCGACCCGCCAGTGACAGAGGGAGACCATCCCACCTTGCCTGATCAGCTTTAGGTTAGCTGAATTGACCATTGCCCCTTAGTGTTCAAAAGAGGTGAGATGGGGTTACTGGGTTACAGGGATAGGGTGGAGGTGTGGGTTTAGGTAGGGTGCCCTTTTCAAGGGCCTTGCAGACTCAATGGGCCGAATGGCCTCCTCTGCACTGTCAATTCTATGACTTGGAGTTCAATATAGAAGAAGTTCAGGCTTTTAAATATCCATTACTTAAAATAAATATATGCTGTTGACTGTTCCACTTAAAGGGGCTGGCCATATAAAAAATATTCCTCAGCAATGATATTTTGATGGGCAAAACAAATCTGTACCAAAAATGCTTGTACCAAGCAGAAATTACTGTTTGTTCATTGGAGTAAGAACATTTGATGTTCTTTCATGACCTTCCTTTGTCTAATATTTCAGAATAGGTATAAATCTATTCATCAACCTACTTTTAAGCTTTCTTCACTGTATCACAAATAGTGATATCTAAACAAAGTGATGTTTAACATAACTAAATTTGCCATGGAAGCCAAGCATCAAAGATAAGGCCATTTTAAAAATTGCTAAAGGTGAATATTACATAAGCATTTATTATTGGAATGCAGTATCAGTACATACATTACTTACATATAAACAAATAAATGTGTACAGTGAAATATACAGAAGTTATAATGCTTACAAATACCACAGTGAGGTTTGCAACATTTGATGCTGGGCTAATACCCTGTTACAGTAATATGCCTCTTACAACAGATTAGGAAAAACAGATTTTGGTTATTTTGCCATTCGCAACTGCTTTTTCCTCATCGTATCAGACATAATTTCATATTTTAGTGTTGTGATATTAAAATGTTTTGGACCACTTTTAAATGCTATATATGCAATTTTAATGAAAAGACTAAGATTGTGCATACAGGTGCTCAGGAGATGACTATTGGTCACAAAACATTCTCGCCTGGCTTTGCCAGTTTTAAATACACAAAAGTTTTTTACAAAACTGTCCAGTGATGTTGTAGTCTCCGTCCCACATGTGTATTTCAGCTTTTGAAAGGGAAAAAAAATGTGTTGCATGCACAAGACACACTTCTGTAAAGAAAACTGCTGCGTTGTTTTTGTGTATTGTATATTTGTGCACGTTATCCAGAGAATTGTACGACTACGCTCCTGTGAGTGAGTGTTCTTCCCAAGTTCATAACTGAAAATGGTAGCCGTGTCATAAAAAGCCACCAGAAGCCATATTCACCATTAATTCAAATCGGGATCAGCTTCCAAAGCACCTATAAAATACTAAGTTGCACTTGATTGCATAAATGCCCCAGTGATACAACCATATTATGCCCAGTTGGATCAGAAACTTGGTGCTTGAGTTCAATCCCTTGTAATTTTATACCGAACAGTATGTTGAGTGATATGCAATACAGTCAACCACAATGTAGACCCACAGCAAATCAGTCGCAAGAGGTACACCAGGAGTTAGACATTACTCAACTCAACAAAACAATCTGTCTGTGTGTTTAATGTGACATTGAATGGAAGAACATATAAACTAACAGGCAAATTTTTGACCTTAAAAGCTTTCACAGAAAGCACAATTTATGCTCTCCAGGCATACGTTTAAAGTACACTCAACTTATTCAGCTTATACAAGACATTGGATATTTTGTGGTTTGATAACAAAAGTTACTGGCATCTTTTTCACACCTTTTACAATAGAAGCATGATTCTTGACCTGTGCTGTATATAACGAGTGAAAAATGAACCATATGCTCAATAAAAATTGTTTGCTATCTGTGACATTCATTCCACTCAGTTAATGGAAACAAAAATGGTCTAGCGACCTCTTTTTTTGTGTGTGGCTGTCTTAGAAAGTATAAATCACCTGAAAGATATTTTGATCAGCAATGACCAATTGTGAAATGGGTCTAACTATGTTTAACATTATCTTATGCCATTTTTTTTCTCTGCTCACTCCTGGTTTACAAAAATGTAACCATTAGCATCACTAAGAGCACAGAGAAGAATTGTAATTATTCGTAAAGCTACAATCAATGATTCATTTGTTTTGCTAATCCTCTATAAATTTACCTCAAACTTCTGTATTTATATTCTGTATTATGAAGTGATATATAATGTAGGCCTATCCTTCCTTAACGTTTATTATATATAGAAACATGAAACTTTATCTCCTACTGGGAAAAATGGATCTGTAGCCTGTCGTAATATGCCTTTAAACACAACATGGAACCTCTAGGAAGGAACTGTTTCATGTGACCCAGTCTCAGTTTCACTTTTGCCAGTGAGCAGAACACAACACACCTCTGAATAATACAAATTTTCTACTTTTGTATAAATGTTCCCATGAACCTAGTCTCAATAAATGAACCCACACCGTATCTACCCAATCCCTTATGAGTGATTGGTGCTTTTATATCATCATGAAAACACAACATGGTGTTCAGCGGTAGTCAAGCAGCAAGCTTAAGTACAGGTACAACATGGTGCATGGCACTGGATCAGGCTACATGGCATGAAGTGACCCTCAAAGTTTTGGTCAGGCCACAATGAAGTTGCAGCATCAGTGAGTGTGGAGAACACATGTGACTGCACAGGAAAGCTTTGAAGATAGAGTGCCTGAAGAGAAGGTGAGTAGATGGATCCCTCAAGGTGCAGTTGCAGGACATAGCCTATCAGTTCTGTGAGTGGGACAGTGTGTCGAGAGGACCAGATCCAGGTTAGCTCAGTCAGGGAAGGTGAGCAACCAGCATATGGGCCAGCGAGTCAAACAAAAAAAGCTGTCAGAAAATTCAAGCCAGCCATGTTGTGATTATAATGGGTGGCTTTGGGAGTTTCTGAACAATAAATTGAATAAAACAATGAGGAAGTCCAAAGGAATATTGTCTGAGTATCCACAAAATTTCCAAGTTTGAACTGGGAAGCAGCTGACCTGCTGTCCAAAGTCAAAAACAACATTTTGGGGCTATGGGGCCCAATTTAATGCCCAAAAAACAGTCTGAATTTGGAGGGGTATAGCGGGGTCTTTCTGGGTGCCTGCAGTGCCGAGAACGACACTGCTATTAAGCGGGGCTCTGTTTGTTTTTTTTAGCCTCAGTGAGGAATATGTCGCTGAGGCCGCACTTACCTCACTTAAGTCAAAAGCTCAGCTCATCAGAGCAGGAAGAGATCGGGGCACCCTCCCTCGGACACCACACCATGGCCTCCAGACTGCCACACTGACCCAACTTACTTCTTTGGAGGTCCTCAAGGCCCTCTTCCTTGAGGGCAGGGCATCCCCTGAACCGATCCCAGCAGGGTCAAACTGGCACACGTACAATGCCAGCATGGCCCACTGACAGTGCCCCTGCCAGTCTGGAAGTGCCACCTGGCACTATCAGGGCAACTGGATGGCAGTGCCAAGGTGCCAGGCTGGCAGTGCCACCGTGCCCAGGTGGCAGCAGGAGTGCTAGGGTATCACCCTACCCATACCTCAAATACCCGGGGTCTCCGCTAGCCTGGGAGACCCACACCCCCAGGTGCTGTTACGCCTGGTCCATATTTGTGTGGACCAGTGCTTAACGGCGCCATGGCAAGGTCTACCAGGTGGGGTTGTTTGTCACGGGTCTTGGGAGAATCAGATGCCAACATATTTAAATGAGCCTAATGGATCACTTAAATATGTTAATCTGAATTTCACCCAGTGGGGACGAAATCCAGATCGTGACATCACATGAGGTATCACGAGGGGTGCCGAGTGTTGCAAATCTCGCGAGAGGCTTCTTGCGAGGTTTAACAACTTGTCGCATTACCGAGCCGGGCTTGATGAGGCCGTTTGATCATGCCCATTGTTTCTAAATTAAGGTGCATCTGCACCAGACAAGCAAGTTATAAAAATTCACTTAGCAATTGGGAAAGAAGGCCTACACTGGCTGACATGTCAGGATTAGCAACAGAAGAGCTAACAGATCCCCAAAAGATGCAGACTACATTGGAAATCTGGTTCAGAATGAGGTTAAAGCAATGACTAGCGTCCGTGGGTGGGATTCTCCGATTGCCGATGCCAAAATCGCATTCAGACGGAGAATCCGTTTTTATGCCAAAATCTGGGGTGGCGCGGTTTATCAGATGCTCTGTCCCCTCAAAATCGGCGTACTCAATTACTCCACACGCCATTGGGATGGCCTCAGGACGTCACCTGAGGCCCTCTCCCGATGTTCTGCCCCCCAGATGGGTCGACCCCCTCGATAGAACACGTGTTCTCTCAACTTTCGTGAACTTGGCGTGGCGGCTGCAGACTTTGTCCAGTACCACCACAGTCGGGGGTGGGGGGGTGGGGGTGGAGAGAGCCATTCCGCTGGCGGGGGGAGGGGGGTGGGGGGGGGCTTCGGCAGGGGCTGGTAGGACTGGTGGGAGGTGGTCCGGGGATGGCAAGGGTGATTGCAGGAGCAGGCCCGCGCGTGGCCGGCGTCATGTTGTATGGTGCAGCCACTGCAGGTCGCCGCTGTGCGCATGCGCAGCCACGAAACTGCCATTCTGCATTCGTATCTGCAGGGCTTTACATGGCGTGGCTGCTAGTCCCTCACCGAGCGGAACATCGGTGCGGAGACACCGCCGAATTTCTGTTCATAAGACTAGATGCTTCCGCCGGACATAACCGCAAAATCTGAGACTCCAGCCCCATGTCTTTTTGACAACAGCCTATTGAATCTGATGCAGCTTGAGTCAGTAAGGTTGTATCAGATGATTGTGAGAGACTGTAAGAAAATACTTGAAGAAAAATATGCAATGTGCCCCATAAATCCAACAGTAAAAACTTGAGTAAAAATATTTAATTTTGCATTCTTGTTGCCTTGATTTCATTTTCATCATAACCGATGACTCTAAGCTATTTGCATGATGCGATTTGATGCCACGTGCAGTCTTCCAGCCAGAAGTAGCAACAGTGAGAAGGTCACGTGCCCTGCACGTACTCTTGAGATCAAGCACCCTGTATGCACATGTTTTTGGCACCAAATCATGGAGGTGCGCTTCTTCCATTTTCTAGCTGCTTGCAAGCAAGGCAAGAGGACTGCAAAGTTGGATCATTTTCATAAAAGAAAGAGATGACCAAAGATACAAATAGGCAGTGTGCCTGCTGGACAGGATCACAACTAACTCTGTCAGAGAGAGCTGCGCAGGAGAGTCCAGAGCAGGAGAGAGCAGTGCTAGCTCTGTACAGAGCTCCAAAGCCTCTGGTCAACAGACTACAAAGAATAAATCAGTATAAAGATGATTTCTTGGGTTATGGTTTTGTCGATTGTGCCAATATAAATAATGATGCAAAGCCCATGTATGCTATATACAGAGAAATACTGGCAAATGAGAGGAGATGTTTCAGATTTTGAAAGGGAAGTGGTGGGTGGAAGATTCCTTTTGAGGTTGAGACCCCAGAGTCAGTTATTAACTTACAGCGGACTCCAAATGAAAAGACTATGTTGCTGTACCTTACCTGTGACAGCACATTAAAAACACGCCAAAAGCCCATGAGGCTGTCAGTAGTATCTCCCAGGTCTATCCAGTGCTGAGAAACAACATATTTTGTTGTTATTGCCCTTCACGACGACCGACGTGTGCGAGTTTGGATTTTCTGTTTTCATAAAGGTGAAGATAGCACAAAGGAACTGGCTGAAATTTGCACCTGATACATGCATTGCCCTTTCCTCCTGTGAACTTGATTAGAGTGAGATTGTAAGGACCAAATAGGCTCCCCTTTTGCATTAAAGGTAAAAAAAACGTGAAATGTGTCATGAAGGTCGGCCAGGGTGGGTCACAAAGGTTGGCAGGTGTGAGTCACGAACATCGACCCATTGGCAAATGTGGGTCCCGGGCAAAACTGTTTGAAAAACACGGCGTTAATTTGTCAGCCGATGAAGCAAAAAGGGTATGTTGTGTGATTTTACAAATGCAGTGCTAGCAGACAGAATTATTGTGCTGGTGATTGCATCCACTTCCATGGAAGAGGTCCAGAAGGATTTGCTAGACAAGCCCAAAATATATTGTATCAGAGAGCTACTCAAGGATGGACGTACAGATCCTAAGTGCAACCCCAATTGTTGATGCACTCACCAGAACACCCAAGAAACCTAGCTAAACATGTCAATGTGTGGCCTTCTGCATACACCAAGGAAATGCCCAGCTTCCCAATAATACTGAAAGCATGTGGTAGAAAGGTCCACTGGCAGTGGTAGTGCACGAGAGCAAAGGATGATGCCACTGAGGTAAGCACTGATCCAAAAAGACTGTACACAATGCGTACCTTCAAGTATCAAGAATGACTATCAGAAACATACATGAGGTGATTGACAAACCAAAAAATGACAATGATGTGTGTAATGAAATGAAGAACCATGAACACATGTTTCACACTGTCAATCTTGTTATAAACACAGATACACCATCTGAAGTGTTTGCTAGATTTGAATTATCTGCATTAAGTTGATAATTAATTGTTCTTGGCCAAGATTGACACAGGGGCAAGTTGCAACATACTAGCCCTGCAAATTCTACAAGACATGCATCCACAGACATGGAAGGCCATGGTAAAACTTACAACAGTACAACTTGCAATGTATAATGCTTCACTAATTTCATGTGCAAGATCCATAGTACTGGAGTGTAAGTACAATAAATCCTTTTGGGTGTCACGGATATTCTACATCGTGGAGCCTAAAGGCTCAGCAAAAGCCTGTCTATCAGTACGCTGTGATCTCACACTAATGACAATCATGGAATCAGTCAGGCATCACACGGATGACCAACCTCAGAAATTACTCCTATTGCCTCAGTCCAAAACCCAATATTGAAATATCCAGATTTTTTGGACAAAATTTACTGTTTCAAAGGAACAGCAACATTAAGCTTGCAAGAAAATGCAAGTTCATCGGTTGATTTTGGTATATTTTGTGCAACAGAAATTCCAACAGTTACAAGAAGAAATGGAGAAAGATTTCACAGTACAGAAACTGTGGAAAGTCATCAAAAGTGGTCTAATTGGATTCAGCATGACCATGAAAACCTGAGACAATTTTGGCCTCACCGGGATATGTGAGGCATTGCCTGATAAGTTAATTTCAAAGGCAGGCAGGTCATTATATCAGAATCTTTGCAACCTGATATTCTTCAACAACTTCATCAAACGCTTGGACATGGATTAGATGAGAAGACGCGCAAGAGAGGCAGTCTATTAGCTGGGTATGAACAATGACATTGAAGTCGTCATCCAGAAGTGCGAGGCATATCAAGAGCATATGCCACGTCAGCACAAAGTAGCATTGATTTCACATGAAGTTCCTACGCATCCTTGATCCAAAATTGCATCCAACTCCTTTCATATCCATGACACTGACTTCATCATCAGTGTCAGTTATTTTATCTTGTATCCCATTACATGTCAATTGCACAATACATCAAGTACAGCTGTCGCACACACTCTTTTGCACAGTGCTATTTTCTATTTAGTTGGTGTGCTTGGAGAGGTCATTATGGATATTATTGCATTTTGTTGGCAAACCATTTCAGGATCTGTGTGAGAAGTGGATTATCAATAACACTACATATTCTCCTCATTACCCTAGATCTAATGGCCAAGCTGAATGAATGATTCACCTGGTGAAATGCCTAAGTCTCAAATGTAGACAGACCAAGACAGATTTACACATTGAAATATTACATCTGACAGTGACACCTTTACGCACAACTATTCAGTTATCAGCAGATGTCATCGTTGGCAGTCCAATGCATACCAATTTATTTTCTCTTCCCCCATTCTGCTTTCTCAGAAAGCAGAGAGCAACCTTTCAAAAATTGCAAGAAAATGACCAATATGCACAATAAAAAGGTAGGTATGGAATTGCCAAGTTTAGAGCTGAGACAGCTAGTTCAGATTGAGGATCCCACTGAAGGTACATGACAACCTGTTGAGGTGACAAGAATTTGTTCAGAACCAAGATTCTATGAAGTCACGCACACAAAGGTGCAACAATGGGGTGTAACTGAGGACACATCAGATTAATTCCAGCTCCTCACCCATTATACAGTCCTATTGCATCTAGGACAAGAGTCAAATGCAGTCAGGAACAACATCCAAGAATGACAATCCCACAGATTACCATGAGCATGATTGCCTCCAGACAAGATGGCCATTACAAGATCTGGGTGTAACTGCAGATTACCTCTATGCTTTAGAGACAAATATATTCACCAGTCTTATACATTTATGCAATGGTACCTAAACATGACATGTATGTAAATGGTTCTATTTCTTTGGAACAGGGGCAAGTTTCTTTAAAAAGAAAGGGGGGGGTGGTGTAATATGCCTTTAAGGGCTACCAGGCCATCACTAGAAGGGAAGTATGCCATATGATCCAGTCTGAGTTTAACTTTAGCCTGTGAGCAGAGCACAGCACAGCTCCAATGTCGTCAAGCTTTGTCTCATGTGCTCAATAAGTGAACCCATGATGTGTTTACTCAATCCCTTATGAGTGAATGGTGCCTTTATATTGTTATAATAACACAACATAGCCAAACAGTCACTGTCAATTACATAAAGGTCGACCTTAACCCTCCAATCCGATGGGAGCATTGATGCCGCAGAAGTAAAATGACATAGGAGGTTTGTGTTACTTTCCCCCAGATGTTCCCAAACCCCCACAATTTTTACTTCCCTGTATTGTGGCAGAAGAAGGCTGTCACCTGTAGAAGCAGGGTCTAATTTAAATGACAGAGTTGTAGCTCATTGACATTTACTGGGCCCAATTAAAACCTGTGAGATATCTTGCAGCAGTAAAAGCTCAGAGTACGGGAAACCAGGGAAGATTTAAAAAAACATATTTTAAAATGTTTTTTTGTGGGTCAGAAAGAACAGCAGTGTTCCTTTTGGTCCCAGAAAGGTGCTTTAGGCCTTCCCTTCCCCAGACTGTCTTCTCAATACCATCAACTTGCCTGCATTCTGTACCACCTCTGATCCATACTTACTATTTTGGAGATTGTTTCTGTGGATTCTCTGCATTGTCCTATCACCTCATTAATTTTGATGCCCGCTGATGGTGAAATCACGCTGATGGTGAAATCATTCCTGCACAAGCAAGAGTCAGTGATGGAGATGTAAATGAGGGCGTAGAGTTCTAATGCTCTGGGCCTCACAATCTTTGTGGAGCTGAACGGTTTGCTGATCATTTTAACCCTACACCCCCATATCCATTCCGCTCTTCATTTTCTTATTAGCCCCAGCTTATTAAATTCAGCTTGTTATGAAGCAGTAACTACAAAGTGTAAGTTGCCTAAATTAAAATGGCCAGAAGTTGTGGTTACATATACATGTCTCTGTAGTTTAATGTTGTGTGCTCATTTACACTCTTTTTCTGTTCCTTGCTAACATCTATACAACTTACACAATGCCAATGTATACAGTAACAAAATGTAGAACAATCTTGGTTTTCAAATACGTGTAGGATATTTGTGTATGTTTGAAGGCAATTCTTCTATAATTATGCATGAGGTTCAAGGTGCTATTTTGAGATAATATAAATAAAGCTGATTATCTCGTGCAATTCCACAGATAGACAAAGTTAATGTGGAAAAAATAGAATCTGATCACTCAGACAAGAAAGTTCTGTGGCTTCAACATTAATGCACAGCTGCTACATCAATTTTGAAATGAATTAAACACCCAGGATTATAATAATGTTTTCTGTCTTATTGTATTAATACACCAGTGTGCCAGAAAAATATTAGATATTAAGTGGAAATTTGTAACTATAACAGTGAGATTACCACTTCAGTTATTATCAAGTGCTGAAGTAGTGACACTAGCCCAAATTGTAACAGAAACAGGTGGCACTGTACAGACAAGACCAGAAATTAGTTTTATTTTTATGGCAAATTATGACTTAAGTCAAAATAATAAGAGGATGCATATAAGGTTGTGATAGCTAATACAAAAATAATTATTTTACAGTCGAATAACAGAAGTTGTTTGTGTTGCGCCCTTTATATCGATGTTTTCAATGTGCTCTGAAATAAGTGCACTTCCTTTTACTGCTGGGCAGATAATGATGTTAGCTGCAGCATGCCAAGTTGTTAACCACTGTGCAGGAACAAGAGAGTAACATTTGAAAGGAACTGTAAAGTTTTTGAGCTCTTTGTATGTATAGAGAATGAATCAGGGACTAATTTAGAAAGATATGAAAATAGAGAGCAAAGTGTGCAAAAGTAAGTTAGACAGAACAGAGAAGCTACTCCCAGCTTAAACATCCAATGCAGAATCAGTAATATACAAAATAGAACTGCTCAGTGTCAAACTAGTATTTACAAAAGTATGTTACATATGTACAATTCCGTCATGTGGTTCTGTGTTTGTTGTTGGAATAAAAAGACAAAGTAGAGTTTCCATCTAATCAACAGTAAATGTTATATTAAAACATAAGCAGTCACGATGCTGGCTCTAAAAACATCACACTTGAAAAATTAAGCTGTTGATTTTTTGGAGTTACTGAGAGACTTTTAATAACACAGAAATTATGCAGTCAGAAAATAAAGTAAAATTAATGTGCAGCATGGAACTTCCATTTGAAGCTACAATACCCTAAACATTGACATTAAATTAAGCATCTTTCAAGGTAACAATGAAAGACACCTACTAAAAAACACTCATCTACCCAGATCTACTTAACAATAAACACAGTTCATTTGAAAAACTGGGTAGGTTTATTAGTTTTTTGGGAGCTTTGCCAAGCTAATCCACACTGACATATGCATTTTTTGATTTACGTTGAGATTTGCATTTTTGAGTAACTGAAGGGTGCTAGACTGGGTGGTGCATAGTTAAGATTAGCCTTATGCCAAATTCCTAGTCTCAAGTGGTGTATGAGAAACTTCTCAAATTTCAACCTGGATTGTGATTGGCTACACAGAAACTTGTTGGATGAATAAGAATAGGGTTCGCTCTCCGTCAAGGAATTCTGGAAAAAGGTATGCTTTCCCCAATTTTCTTTTTTTATAAATTTAGAGTACCCAATTCATTTTTCTAATTAAGAGCAATTTAGCGTGACCAATCCACCTACCCTGCACATCTTTGGGTTGTGGGGGCGAAACCCACGCAGACACGGGGAGAATGTGCAAACTCCACACAGACAGTGACCCAGAGCCGGGATCGAACCTGGGACCTTGGCGCCGTGAGACAGCAGGGCTAACCGCTGCACCACCGTGCTGCCCGTTCCTCCAATTTTCAACCTTTCATTTGTGAGGCTGCGGATTTGTGCTAGCATGTGTCTGAACCTTTCCTATGACAAATATTCATTCTTTATATGTGAGGCAAGGCAGTGAATGTTTTCAGGTTATTGAAGTGCAATTAATGTGCATTTCATAACTGATTCCAGTCCCAATGTCCACACACACACTCACTCCAGCTGGAGGTAACTAGAAATGATCATGGATGAAACATGACTGATATTCCCTCCCATAACAGGTGCTTAACGTCTTTCTGAAATGCTCAAAATTATTTTAAAGTAATAAATAACACAAAGGTAATTTGCTGAATGATCGTTTCTTATGGCTGAAACGTGCATATAAATGTTAATATTTGAAGCACTTTACCTGACTGATGTAGCATTATCTAATGTCTCTGGTGAGAGTTACTGGTAAGGTTTCACAGCTATCGTTGCATTGGAACATTTGAGGTAAGGAATAAAACTGCTATACAACACACCACAATAGTCATTCTCACATATCCCTTATCCTAAACCTTTTTTTCCATTATGTACTGACGGCTCTGAGATGTTTTCTATTTTCTAACAGGTAGCTGTGGTGGCTAAATAAAAGTACTAGAAGATCAAAATGTCACTGCATTATTACGGAGTCGGTGATAGTTGCTGCTTCACTCATTTTGCTTGGTCGACCAGATGGAAGCGAGTAAGTAAAACATTTTACACAGGACATTAATTACTTTAACCTTGGGAAAATGTGAATAAACTGATGGTAGTTTAGAGCTTCATAGATCTAATACATCCCATTTTAAATATATTTACATATTTTATGTCAGCACTTTTATCTGGAATGTTTTTCTGAGAGAAGATGGCTATGCATTTACCTCACAGGAGACTCAGATTATGTGGCAGCTGTCTAGTGAGCCGGTGCCTACTTCAAAATGACAGCAGTTCACTACAATCTGTCAAAATTGAGGAAAAAAATGTAATCAAAAGCTTCACAGCATGCACTAGTGATTGTACTGTACAAACAAAAGCTACAAGAAAATAGCATTTCCTCGTTGAAACAGACAGCTCAATAACAAAAAAGAAAACAGCCTATCAGATTGTGTGATTGATTTCAGCAGTTTCATCCTCTGGTGTGAACAAGATTGCCCCATTCTGCTAACCCCAAATCAGACAGGGGACAGAACAGTCAGGGCACTTGGTACAACAATAACCCAAGTGTTCCAATGTTTGCTTTATTGTTGACGATTCAGTGAAAAACTCAGTAAGCTTAATGACTAATGTCTTCACATTTTAACAGTAGGAGGTCTTACAATACCAGGTTAAAGTCCAACACGTTTGTTTGGAGTCACTAGCTTTCAGAGCGCAGCTCCTTCCTCAGGTGAGTGGTAATGTGAGAAGGAGCTGCGCTCTGAAAGCTAGTGATTCCAAACAAACCTGTTGGACTTCAACCCGGTGTTGTAAGACCGCTTACTGTGCCACCCCAGTCCAACGCTGGCATGTCCACATTTTCAGATTGTAAGACATGGGAAGTGTTAAAATCTGACTCTTATTGGCAGAAAATATCCAGGCACCCAACATAGAACTGGTTTGACTTGTCCCAAATCAGACAGTGAGCACACGTGTAAGGACTGAAAGGAAGTGGTAATGGTTGATCTCAGTTTCAGATCAGCCACAATCGTTTTAGTATTGCCTGCTTTGTTTGGCAATTGATTTCGCAAAAATCTACTCGTACGATTTGCTCCCTCTGCCATGTTTCTAAGATAAAATAGATGTGATTTTAAAGCAATGATCTCTGCTTTATACTCACATCAATCTTTTTACTAAAATGACCAAATGGAAGAAAATATAGAACCCTAAAACATAATTTTTAAAGTAAAACATCCCTTCCTGTTCACTGAAAAGGATGGCTACTGTTAATTGGCAACCATTGAAAGTATGGAATATCACTGTTTTGATAGAAAATTTTTGCTTTATATCAACACACAGTGTTGCAAGGATCACTTATATGGCCAGCTAAATGACCGCCCAGTGATCTGATAAAACTTCTGATTGAAAGGATGAAAAAACTTGTGCAGTTTGTTAACAACCAAGGGATCCACTTCAGGGTGTATCCGTCCTTTACTGCCTGCCAGACACTTGTTAAATACAATGTTAAAGCGCAGACAGTAAAACCCCCTTGTGGCATTAAAGTATAAATTATACTGGCTTATTCTGGGGGGCAAATTCAGAAACTTCTCCACGAGCTGGAGTTCAGGTAATGGCTCAGTTATGAGGCGATCACCATCCACAATGTGAAACTGTTCAATGGGAAAGTACTTGAGCCATCTCTCTAGGTGTTTTGTGTATATACTAGTTCGCACAGCCTTGTATTTAGTGTTTACCTCGCAGGTAGTGGGGTCAATTGCAAGCTTCTCAAACTTGTAGTATGTTTTATTCTTCCTTTCCTTTCCCTCCAGCACCTGAGTGTA
This sequence comes from Scyliorhinus canicula, assembly GCF_902713615.1. NCBI lineage: Eukaryota > Metazoa > Chordata > Chondrichthyes > Carcharhiniformes > Scyliorhinidae > Scyliorhinus > Scyliorhinus canicula. The sequence continues at coordinate 89,731,787 of NC_052151.1, read as the reverse complement.
ATCTGAAATGGCTCGAGTTGTTGGCTCACGCACAATGATCAGCAATTTGATGGACGAGTTCATTTTGTAAATTCTTTCGGGGACTTCCTCAGTGATGAAGTACGCTGGGCTTTTCTCAATAGTGATCTGATAGGGATAGGAAAAGGGCATTTTCTTTCTGTACCATTCAATACCCTTAGCATAATTTTCATCATTGTCAAAAAAATGGATTTCCTGTGAGGCTTTGACTACAGCTGGGTGTAAGTTTAGCATTTCGAGTAGGGCACGTGTTCCACCCTTGCGGACCCCAATAATAATGGCCTGGGGAAGCTGTTGCACCATGTTGTGTAGTCTGATTTGTTCCTTTGTTGCATTGCCTTTGCGTAAATCATGTGCCAAGCCTCGCTTGTACTGTAAAGCACGAAGCATGATTTGCTCTTGGTCCCCAAATTGACCTTCGATGGGACATGTAGGCTGGAGTCTGTAATAAAACAAGAATGGTCAGTAAACTTCCATTGGCTACCAATACATCTGTGACATTTGAACCACCATAGATATCTAATTAGGTCATTAAAATGATATACATAATGAAATGCATGCTTTCATCTTATTCTTATGCTTGTTGTAATCACATCCATTCATCAATTAACCAAAATATAGAAATTTTGCTTAGTTTTGGATCTTTCCTAATCAAGGAGCTGTGATATCAGAGGAAAAATAAGTTGACAATAGCAATACAATTTTTTCTTATATTATCATCTTAATTAGAAATAATCCAGTTCCTGAGAATCGAGGATATAACATAGAACATAGAACAGTACAGCACAGAACAGGCCCTTCGGCCCTCGATGTTGTGCCGAGCAATGATCACCCTACTCAAACCCACCCTATACCCGTAACCCAACAACCCCCCCCCCCTCCCCTTAACCTTACTTTTTAGGACACTATGGGCAATTTAGCATGGCCAATCCACCTAACCCGCACATCTTTGGACTGTGGGAGGAAACCGGAGCACCCGGAGGAAACCCACGCACACACGGGGAGGACGTGCAGACTCCGCACAGACAGTGACCCAGCCGGGAATCGAACCTGGGACCCTGGAGCTGTGAAGCATTTATGCTAACCACCATGCTACCGTGCTGCCTTAAGCTGCAACAATATAAGCTGCAACAATTTCTGTGATGACTGAAATAGTAGACCACAAATTAAACGTTCTTCATTTGGAGCTCATTTTAATCTTTGCTGTCAAGTAGTAACCTGGCAGTGTGGATCACCCACCTATTGTGGAGCCCAACTATTACTATTCAGTTAGAAAAAACCAGGTGGATTCTGCAATAATCGCACTATCTGCTCTGACATGTTACTGCACAGCAGCAGAGGTGGATGTTACCACAAATGTATGTCAGGAAGGCTAGTGGACCATTTGGGTCAAACGCCTTGAGGAAAAAGATGACGTTCATATCTCTTGATAAATGTGTTATTTTGAGGAAGCGAGTACAAATAGCAGCATAAGCATTTTGTGACCTAAAGCCCATTTACCAGCCTTTCTGCCTGAACGACAGAGAGTTCAACAGCAATGATGGGAGAGATAACGCAGAGAAAATGGAGGGAATGTCTAATAACTAATACAGTAGTATTAAATAATTTATACTCAATTTTCAGAAGCTGTTTAGCATTCTTATAGTCTCTTGAATATTAATTTTAATATACAAGTAAATTGCTTTGAATTTTCTAAAAGCAGATTAATTTGATACATAAATGGAGCAGAATTTTATTATTGTCAAGTGGCAACATATTTTTGCTGCAATGCAAATTAGAGTTCGATCTCCATTAGTTTCTCTTCCATTGCTCCTGGTGAAAATGACTCATAAACCGATTGAAGTCCAAGGGGAAAACTGGGGTATTTCAACATTAGGAGCATGTTAGCACTATTATTTCTGAGTTGTTATCTCCCCATACCTGTAAACAAGGAAGATAAAAGCAGAGAAGAGTGGAAACTGAAATAATAGTGATGAAGAATTGAAAAAAAATATTGACTTACTGGCTGTAGCAGGTAAATGTATTTTGCAGGGTTGCGATTTCACCATTCTGAAGAAGAGTTATACAGTCTCGAAATGATAAGTGGGCGCGATCTACCGGAAACGTTTGGTGAGCGGGAAATGCCGGGTGTTTCCCGACAACCGACCCAGATGGCCAGTGTCTAACGTTAATTAGGGCATTTAATGATGCCTCACGGGCTTCACGCTGCAAATGGTTGTTTCACCGACTGATTTGCCGAGACCGCATCTAGCAGAGACTGCACCCCGTGAATGACAGAGAGCTCGCATCCATGCCACCAAGGAGACCTGCTCCAAGATTCGGAGATGCAGACCTGGCAAGAGTGTTAGATCTTAATTAGAAATAATTCAGTTCCTGAGAATCTAGGATATAAGCTCCACTGAGTTCTGTGATGACTGAAATAGTAGACCACAAATTAACCGTTCTTCATTTGGGTACTCTGTTCGCCCCCCCAAGGGCTCGGAGGGTCAGCCACAGGCCAACCAGTGTCACCTGGGAGGCAGTGCAGCAGCTGTCAGCTTGGGGAATGTGAAAGGGAGGACCGCCACCCAATGTCGCAAGAAACTCAATTATCTCCACCAGGTCGCACAGGTAAGTGGACATCGGCCCCCTAGCTTCGGTCCCGCCTGTTATCCCCGGAGGCCACCACGTGCTCCAGCACAACCCGGCATCCACCAGCACAGCCCACTCTTGCCCACCCGGGGCGGCCCCCACCCACGGAGACAAGGAAAACACTTTGGGGGAGAGCCCCAAGGATGCCACCATCGATGCATCACAGCTGTCACCCCCCCCCCCCCCCCCCCCCCATCAACGCAGAGACACACACGTCAGTGGGCAAAAGTAGTGGACAGGTTTCTGGGGAAAAGTCTGCTGAACACCACACGGTTGCTGATACACATTAGGCAGAGGCAGGAACATCCAGGGGAGACAGAGGTCAGAGGTCTGCTGGACCCGAGGATCTAGCTGAGTGCCAGTCAGATGCTTAGACTCTGGATCAGGCTATCCCGGAGCTGATGGTCGACAGGGTGTGTCCATGAGATTCAGAGGGGGATGTTAGCGACACTCCAGTGGGTCCATAGCCGATTATAGGGGTCCCAAAGGCTATGGGCGCAGGAGATGGTGCCGGCAATGCGTGGCATCTAGGTCATTGCTATGGTGGAGACTGCAGTGGAGAGCCTGCAGCACGATGTCAGCATTATAAGTGGTAGTATCCAAGGTGTAGCTCAGTCACCTCGACAGCATGTCCGAGTCCCTGGGGGATATGTCCCTGACGCAATGGATCTTTCTGAGATGCTGTGGAGCATGTCCCAATCTAAGGCATTGGGCATTGCCGGGGCACACCAGAGCATGTCCGGTCGCTGACGACCGAGTCCCAGTTGAAGCTGGACATTAGTGAGGCACTACAGAGCATGGTCCATTCAATGAGGGGCATCGCTGAGGGCATCAACACCATGGTGCAGACATTGGGGGCCCCCAGGTCTGGCAGAGCAATATGTTGCAGGGGAACGTTCAAACTCTACACTCCACACAGACAGCGACCCAAGTCAGAATTGAACCTGGGCCGCTGGTGCTGTGAGACAGCAGTGCCAACCACTGTGCTACCTGTGCTGCCTCAAGATCCCACCGCTGGCCACTGGTGAGACACTGCAGGACATGCCATGGAGAGGGAGAAAAATCCTGCAGAATGATTTTGGATGCCAACCCATTATGCTTCAATTTGGAACTTTCTAGAAGCTTGATAGACTGTATTGAAGTTGGAAAGGTCACCTGACCCCCTTGCCAGCCATTGTAACAGTTCAGCGGTGTCCAATTTTAAATAAATAAAGGCAGTTCCTTATGCATCCATCGGAGCTCAGTTTGTGTTTGAAGCGTTTGAATATGGCATGCATTTTACTGGGCATGACACCAGGAATATCTGAATTACATTGTATTAGTTTCTATCGACTAATGACTAAATTACATTGGCTCTGTTGGCAGAACAAATGGTTCTTGCCTAACATTTCAGGGCAATTCCCTGCATATGTGTTTGAAGGGCCTATCCCTTCTATGAGACAATGTATTTAATGGGTAAAATACAGATTCCTCTTTTCCTATCTCTAACAATTAACTAAAGTAAATTTTTCATTTTCTTTTCAACTCTGCACTTGGTATTCGCCTTCAGCAGACTAAATGCTTCAGAAGATTAGAAGGTAATTAGAGTTACAGAAGTCCTTTTGATCCACCTTAATTCATCCATCCAGTGATCCTAGCACTGAGTCCTGAAGGACCCCATTTAGTGCTGATCTCTTGCTAACAGAACATAATGCATTGCTTTCTACCTTTCAGCTTGTTCCATATCCATTCCCAGGTCATATCCCCACATCTTTGAATTATGTGGAACTTTATCAAAAACCTCTGGTAGTCAAAGTACAGCATGCCATTAGGTTTAACCCAGCCCCTTGGATTGTCACTTGCTCAAAGAAACTGTGAAGGTTCGTCAGGCAGGATCATTTCCCTTCCAAGTCTATGTTTACTGCTGTTCGTTAGACTTGCTGTCTAAACATTGATAGTTACTTCACTTTTGTTGTAAAGCATTTTGAGGCATCACAATATTATGGAAGCTGCTATATAAGGAAAGCTACTTCCACTTCAAATTTATTCCTGATAATAAATTCAATTGTTTATCTGGAATGGAAGTAAGATGACAATGATCCTTGTATTTATATAGCAGTGTGAAACTCTCTTCCTTATGCTTGATATAGGTGTACAGTAACAATTATGATATTACATGCAGGTAATTAAGGCAGATAATTGCATCAGAAAACGCAGCATGCGTTACTGTTGTACTCCTTCATATTTGTGAATCCCAGTCATTGGCCGGATTTTAAAAGCACTATCATGGCGAGAACCGCTGCGGGGAATTCGGCGGCCTAGCCAAAAACCCAGTGACTTTCAGCAGGACCAGATGATCATAGGGGTATGTTGGGCAAGAAAGCCCCACCCATGTGGGCAGCACGGTAGCAGAGTGGTTAGCACTGTTAATTCACAGCACCAGGGTCCCGGGTTCGATTCCTGGCTTGGGTCACTGTCTGTGGGGAGTCTGCACGTTCTTCCCGTGTCTGCGTGGATTTCCTCCGGGTGCTCTGGTTTCCTCCCACAAGTCCCAAAAGATGTGCTTGTTAGGTGAATTGGACATTCTGAATTCTCCCTCTGTGTACCCAAACAGGCTCCAGAATGTGGCGTCTAGGGGGTTTTCACAGTAACTTCATTGCAGTGTTAATGTAAGCATACCTGTGACAATAAAGATTTAAAAAAAAATTATCTGTTCCATGGTCTGTTATTTTCCATTTTTGAATCCAGTATCCACATTTTATACTGTTTAGGAGGGTGTAGTTTAAGGTTACCCATGAGTTTAGTGGAAAATTTACATCATTGCGATCATCTGAATTTTATCTTCCATGAGTTGTTTGAGTTTTTGTGAACTCAATTCTGGCTTTCCAAACTCCCTTCGGGTTGAAGTCACATTGTTAAAGGTTATACATGAGTTTAAAAGGGCTTATGTTACTTCAAACAGTACTGGGATATATTGTTGAAGTCCCGGCGGAGGGAGCAATGTTGTTTTTCTTAAATTTTCTGGACTTCCCAGAGGTTGCAGCACCACAACAAATGGTGGGGAGCAATATTCAACAGCATGGGCAGCCAGGGTATTGGGGTCATCTTGGGATTTCAGTACAGCATTCAATCTGGCACTAACAAGTGTGGAGGATGGTTTCTTCTGGTCCATATCAGTAAGTGCACAGTATTTGGTTGTACCGACGATGCCCAACGCAGTGACGTTGAGGTTCCCCAGACACTGCTTGCCAGTTTCAGGGCAGGTTGATTCTTGTCTTCATCTTGGTGGCTATCTTCTTCAGTTGGTCGGAGATGGTTCAGTTGGCCGGAGATAGCCTCACGGTAGCATGGTGGTTAGCATCAATGCTTCACAGCTCCAGGGTCCCAGGTTCGATTCCCGGCTGGGTCACTGTCTGTGTGGAGTCTGCACGTCCTCCCTGTGTGTGCGTGGGTTCCTCCGGGTGCTCCGGTTTCCTCCCACAGTCCAAAGATGTGCGGGTTAGGTGGATTGGCCATGCTAAATTGCCCGTAGTGTAAGGTTAATGGGGGGATTGTTGGGTTACGGGTATACGGGTTACATGGGTTTAAAGTAGGGTGATCATTGTTCGGCACAACATTGAGGGCCGAAGGGCCTGTTCTGTGCTGTACTGTTCTATGTTCTATGTTCTATGTGTTCCAGCTTTGTTCCAAGGCAGATCAGAGCAGGGCCATATCACATGGTGTTGCCACAACGATCACTTTCAGTGTGTGCTTAGCATTCTTGTTACCAAAGTGGAATTCAGTGGCTGTTGTTTTGTGGCAGTTTTGCTGTTCTTTCATTTCTGAGACTATTCCTCCATGGGACTGCCAGAGAATGTGATGGAGGCACATTCAACTGAGGCCTTCAAAAGAGAATTGAATAATTATCTGAAGAGAGTGAGATCCGCTTTCAAGGTGGTGGTGGCTGTTTGTGTTGCCATGACAAGGTCATCTGCACATGTGATTTGTCCACCTTTGTTGGCAGCGCATTGCTCGTGTAGACATTGAAGCATGAGTACTACGTCTTGTGGCAAGTCAATTGTTGAGGAAAAGGGACAAGGTGAATTTGTGGACCAAATGGACACCACTAGCTATTGCTCAGCATCATCCATAGCAGGCAGTATTTTGACACTGGAGAGGAACACCTTTACTATAGCATGCTTAATGGTTTTGACACAGCCTGTTTTGTCACCCTTTTTGAATATGGGCAGCACATAAACCTGTTGTCAATTTACTGGACTCTCTCATAATGATTGTCAAAGCTGTGCAAATCTCACTCCTAGCATCTGTCAACACTGGGATAAATACCAGCTATCCCTTGGGTTTTATTTGCTTTGAGCCTGTTTAGCCTATCTGGAACTTCCATCTCATTTATAACAAGCCATTGATTTTACTTAGGGTATTTTTGTTTTGCAAGGACCTGTTGCTCATGTCTTCCCTTGTGAATACTTGGAGGGAATAGTCTTTCAGAATATTTATTTTGCCATGCTCATCCTCAGTCTTGAGATTGTTTGCATCTTTTATGCTCCCCCCCCCCCCCCCCTCTCCACTGACTGTCTCTTGGTACTGTGGTACTGAAAGAATTATTTTTACTATTCGGCTTAGCCTCAGCTGCTATGCTTCCCCCCCCCCCCCCCCCCCCCCAGGTCTTTCTTCGTGCTTTTAACGTATTTCTGCAGTTTCTCCTTCAATTAGCTCTATCTCCAAGTCCCACAGAGAATCTGTTCATTCATTTGCAAATGGGTCTTAACTGAAACAAGTCATACCCACCCTTCCAATTTTTTGTTCTTCTCCTCCCTGAAGGCAGTGGTTAATGTTGACTATGATTCTGCCACGTACTGATATCCCTCTGATACATCAGAAAAATGACTATTCTTTATGTGTTAACATGGGAACTGAATTGTTACATTAAGTAGTTATTAACTATATTGGGGCTATAGCCGAGCCCAGCTATGTCCTTATTTCAGATGAACAAACCCATTCAGCTTGCTGGATTCGGATCAGGAGTTCGGAACTGTTGATTTGTTTCCTTTCCGGAAGCTAAAAGTACTATCCTTTCACCGTTTTGGCTCAGGTCATCTAAATCAGTAAACTCCACAGAACAAATCTGGGATTTTATTTGTCTGTTTTATATGAGTAATGAGTATTATACTAAATAGTTTGATTACATACTGTGGCATGTGTAGAGACTGAAGTTTTTTTTGTCATTCTTTCTGGAATAAAACTAAAATAACCTTCTTCTTGCATGAAAATGACTGTCCGCGAAACGCAAATTCCTCGGGCAGCACGGTGGCGCAGTGGTTAGCACTTCTGCCTCATGGCGCCGCGGTCCCAGGTCCGATCCCAGCTCTGGGTCATTGTCCGTGTGGAGTTTGCATATTCTACCCGTGTTTGCGTGGGTTTCGCCCCCACAACCCAAAGATGTGCAGGTTCGGTGGATTGGCCACACTAAATTGCCCCTTACTTGGGAAAAATAATTGGGTACTGTAAATTAAAAAAAAACCCAAATCCCTGAATCTCGAAAGCCTTGAAATGAATGTTCAGCAGGAAATAAAGTTTGATGATATGGGCATGATATGTAGGATCTATACCATATTCAGAAATGGTATTTATTTTATCACATCAGTACAAGGCTGACCTGTAATATCAGGAGAAAGAGTAAAAGCTGGGCTTCACTCACATTGCAGGAGTAACTTGGAAAATAACAGTTTTTTTATATTGTGTAAATAATAATGAAAGCAACGATCTTTAATTCATATTAACATGATGTCAGTTTATGCCACACAGCTGCCATAACTACAGTCAATTTCCGTTTAAATTATTGAGCATGTCTGCCTTATAGAACAATTACAAAATGAATTTCATCAAAGATTTATTGATTCTAATCATAAATTAGAGCAATCTATTTATTGCTAGTAACAGTGGAACCGATCAGTGAAACATATCAATTTCCTTTTCAATATCTAACAGCTCCCTTCTTCTATATTGATGCACAATTCTTGCTTTTTCTTTCCCTCCTGGCACGAGTGACTTGTCATTTATACACTACTCTGGGGGATCAGTATCTTGACTATTCCCTCAACAGAACATCTGTACACCATGATTAATGTAAACTGTGTTCATTCTGATCCTACTGACATGCCGCCATTCAGTGTGAATGTGCAAAGTAACCCAATTTGAAGTTGTTAGTCCCTTGCAAACATAGTCAGGTAAATTTTTATTATAGATTACTTCAGGTTATTTGCATTTTTTATGATTGTAAAAAATACTCACAAAAAAGATTACCCGCTTTTAAAAGGACGTGGATCTTATAATAAGTGGTTGCCCAGAAAGTACCATTTCATTTGGAAAATACAAAATACATGGTCACATCTGAGATGATTGGAAATCAGACGGCATGTGGCATTCTGAACTCATTTGGTGTCACTTTGTGTGTGCAATGCAATAGTTTGACAGACATTATGCCAATGCGGCAGTAGGCTCAGTCCATGTTTCAAGCAGAGTGTTGCTGATCAATCAAGTCAAAACCGATGGCTGATTTCTCTTTCGGATACAAAATAACAAAAGAGGCAAAACCATTTCTCCTTCCTTGTTTTCTTGTAAGGTTTAGATGAATAAATTCATAGCTGAGCTTGGTTTAATCAGTGATTTTGGATGCAAAGAGCCTGGGAGAAGGTGGTGGTGGTGGTGGGGGGGGGTTGAGTGGGGGAGGGGCTTTGTTGCAGAGTAGGGAGGAGGATATTGGCTGATGAGTAGAAAGAAAGGCCACTGCAAGAATTACAGCATCTGTAAATGTCAGAAAGTAGGTTGGAATGAGAAGTTCAAGATAAGCAAGGGAAAGGACGTTCTAAATATAAATGGCTTGAAGGAATTGGGTGGTGATGGGGTGGAGGGGAGTTGGGTGGAGGCATAGTGAGGGGCGGAGTTGGTAGGATGGGGGAGTGCAGACTTAAAGAGTAATATAGTTTTTTAAAATAGCTTTTTTATTCTCAATTCTATTGTTTTATATATATATTTATTTAAAATACTTGCGGCATTGTCATTTTTTTTGTCCTTTCTTAATTTGTTTTTCTCTTTTTTTCTCCTGTTGTTTTCCTCCTCCCCTTGCTGATTTCACTGTAATTATAGCCAATTTCAGGACAATCACAGCATTGTCTAATGTTGAACAGAGAATTATAACAAAAACCTCCTCCTTTACGGTCATTGTTGGAATGCAGAACAGCTATGTTTTATTATTTTTTCTCTTTTTCATTTCTATTCTTGACTCAGTTGTAGGAGTTACCGGAAAGTGTTCCAGATGACTCACAAGCTAATTCTCAACTCATTACCTATGAGGGATAACTCAACCTTTGATATCCTCTTCATGCTATAGCTGAAACCAGAAATAACTTACCTCAGCTATTTATTAATTAATGAAATATTTCATTAAGAAGTGTTTTTCAAAATAACACCATAAATGGGCGGCAAGGTGATGCAGTGGTCAGCACTGCTGCCTCATGGCACCGATGATCCGGGTTTGATCGTGGACCCGGGTCACTGTCCATGTGAAGTTTGCAGATTCTTGCCATGCCTACATTCTCCAGTTTCCTGTTGCAGCACACCCCCGCAGATGGCGGGATTCTCCGTTCTAGTGGTGCTTCCAGTCCGTGCCATTTTTCTTCCCCCACCGGTGGTATATCCAGACATTCGAGAAACCGCCTCATGTTAGAGTCCCCCTCCGGGGGCTCGGAGATGTACAGCTCCTGGTAGAAGGTCCCAAAGGCCTCATTGATCTTATCTAGTGCTGTGAGTAGCTATCTCCCTCGTGGCTGCTACTTTCTCTTCTGATGAGCCAGCAAGTGGCTGGTCTTGTCCCCATCTCCATAGAAGGTCCCCTGTGTGTGGCAGAGTTGATGCACTGCTTTCCCGATGGACATCAGGTCAAATTCCAGTTGTAAACCTTTTCCTCTCCACCAGCAGTTCCACAGTCGGGGCCGTGGAGTGTTGCCGATCCACCTCCAATATGGAGTTGATCAGCTGTTGCTTAACCGTCCTATCCTTCCTGTCCTGCCTGCTTTTTATGCTATTATTTCCGCCTTATCACCATCTTCGATGCCTGCCAGAATGTGGAGGATGAGACTTCCCAATTCTGGTTGTAAGATACGTACCCTTTGATGGCTTGTGACATTCTCTCACAGAATACTGTGTTGGCGAGGAGGGCCATGTCCAGCCTCCGTGGGAGACCCTCGGCTCGACCCATCAAAAACCTCACATTCACGTAGTGTGGTCCTTGGTCAGAGGTTACTATTGCGGCGTATTCCGCCCCTACCATGCCTGGTTTACAGATTACAAAGAAGTCAATGCGGGAGTATACGTTGTGTACGTTTTGGGCAGCACGGTAGCACAAGTGGATAGCACTGTGGCTTAAAAAGCAGCAGGGTCCCAGGTTCGATGCCCCGCTGGGTCACTCTCTGTGTGGAGTCTGCACGTGCTCCCCGTGACTGCGTGGGTTTCCTCCGGGTGCTCCGGTTTCCTCCCACAGTCCAAAGATGTGCAGATTAGGTGGATTGGCCATGATAAATTGCCCTTAGTGACCAAAAAGGCTGGGAGGGGTAATTGGGTTACGAGGATAGGGTGAGGGCTTAAGTGGGTTGGTGCAGACTCGATGGGCCGAATGACCTCCTTCTGCATTGTATGTTCTATGACTTGGAAGGAGGAGAATTATTTTTTTTCCCTTGGTGGTTACCCTCCACGGGTACATCCCTGCACCCCCACCCCCCCAAAAATCTGCTCCATAAAGGCATTCAGTTCCCTTGCCATAACTGATTGTTTCCCTAATTTATGACTGGATTTGTCCGTTTTTGGGACCCGTACAGAGTTGAAATCTCCCCCCATGATGAATTGGTGGGTCTCTAGGTTGGGCATTTCTACCATGGTCTTTCTGATGAAGTCAATGTCATCCCAATTGGGAACATATACATTCACAATCACCACCGATGGAGTCTGGCCCGCATCTGGTCCCATGTTGTCGGGGCCGGCACGTTCCGTAAAGCCATCGCGCATGCGTGGGTTGGCGCATCGCCACTGCGCATCTGCGGGTTGGCGCCGCCCCCCAGCTATTGCGGAGTCGACACGGCCGGCGCGTACGAATAGAGTGCCCCCACGGCACAGGCCCACCCGCGGATCGGTGGGCCCCAATCGCAGGTCAGGCCACCATGGGGGTATCCCCCGGGGCCAGATTGCCCTGCGTCCCCCCAGGACCCCGGAGCCCGCCCGCGCCGCCAGGTCCCGCCGGTAAGGGACCTAGTCTAATCTACACCGGCAGGACTGGCAAAGAACCAGCGGGACTTTGGCCCATCCCGGGCCGGAGAATCGCCAGAGGCGCTGCTGCGAGCGGCCGCCAACTGGCGTGGCATGATTCCCACCCCCGCCACCACCCCCGGAGTGGGGTCGGAGAATCCCGCCCCGCCAGTTTCGGGCATGGCTCCACACTCATCCCCACCACTTTGGACATTGCCTTGAAGAAGGCTGTCCAGTACCCCGCAAGTCTGGGGCGAGACCAGAACATGTGGGCGTGGTTGGTCGAGCCTCCTTGGCACCATTCACATCTATCCTCCACCTCCGGGAAGAACCTACTTATTCGGGTCCTTGTTAGGGGCTGGTTTAGCTCACTCAGCTAAATCACTGACTTTTAAAGCAGACCAAGCAGGCCAGCAGCACGGTTCGATTCCTGTATCAGCCTCCCTGGATAGGCGCCGGAATGTGGCGACTAGGGGCTTTTCACAGTAACTTTATTGAAGACTACTCGTGACAATAAGCGATTTTCATTTCATTTCATTTTTTCAAGTGGGCTCTATGTACCACTTTTAGTTGCGTCAGGCTGAGCCTTGCGCACATGGAGGTGGAGTTGACCCTATGCTGTGCCTCGCTCCAGAGTCCCCACCCTATCTCAATCCCCAGGCCCTCTTCCCATTTCTTTCTTGTTGCATCCAGTACACTGTTGGCCCTTTCTATCAGTTGGTCATACATGTCGCTATAGATCCCTTTATCTCGGGTGTTTGCTTCCAGTATTGTCTGTTGTGGCGGTTGTGGGTATGTCCTTGTCTCCTTTTGTAGGAAGATTTTGAGTTGCAGGTACCTTAGCTCGTTCCCCCTGGCCAGCTGGAATTTCTCTGTCAGTTCATCTATTGTTGCGACCCTGCAGTCCGTGTATAGGTCCCTGACTGTCAGTGTCCCTCCGTCCTGCCCCCACCTTTTGAAGGTGGCGTCGGTCAGTGCTGGTGGGAGCCTATGGTTGTTGCAGATGGGAACTTTGTCCGACATTTTGGTCAGGCCAAATTACTGCCGTAGTTGGTTACAGGACTGGAGGGTGGCTGTCACCACCGGGCTGCTGGAGTGTTTTTTGGGTGGGGATGGGAGTGCTGCCGTGGCGAGGGCCCGGAGGGAGGTCCCCTTGCAGGAGGCCTCTTCCGTGCGCACCCACTCGGCTTCTGGCTCCTTGATCTATCCCTTATTCGCTCGGCCATCGCCGCCCAGTGGTAGAATTGTAGGTTTGTGAGGGCAAGGCCCCCTCCTGGATTTTATTTTTGCAGGACCTTCTTTGGGATCCTAGCATTCTAAACCCCCCCCCCCCCCCCCCCCCCCCCAATACGAACTCCATGATTAGTTTGTTTAGTGTTTTGAAAAAGGCCTTGGGGAAGTAGATCGGGATGGATCTAAGTAGGAAGAGATACCTGGGAAGCACATTCATCTTGATCGCCTGGACTCTCTCCGCGAGGGAGAGTGGGAGTGTGTTCCATCTTTACAGGTCCTTTGTTACTTCCTCCGTCAGACTGGTGAGGTTCCATTTGTGGATCCCTTTCCAGTCATGATGGGCTATTTGGATCCCCAGGTAGTGGAATTTGAGTCAGGCTTGTTTAAACGGCAGCCCCTTTAGCGCTGCCTCCCCCCCCCCTTGTGGGTGTACCGGGAAGATGTTGCTTTTGCTCATGTTGAGTTCGTAGCCTGAGAAGGCGCCAAACTCTTTCAGGAGCGCGATGATTCCATGCAAGCTGCTTTGTGGGTCCGAAATGTAGAGGAGCAGGTCATCTGCATAGAGTGAGACTCTGTGCTGCCCCTTCGGATTCCCCTCCAGCTTTTTTCTGCTCTGAGTGTGATTGCTAGTGGTTCGATCGCTAGAGCGAACAGCAGTGGGGACAGTGGGCATCCTTGTCTGGTGCCCCTGTAGCTGGAAGCATCGGGAGTTGGTATTGTTTGTCCGTACGCTCGCTATGGGAGCGCTATGTAGGAGTTTTACCCAGGAGGTGAATCCTGTTCCAAGCCCGAACCGCTCCAGTACCTCTATGAGGTATTTCCATTCGACCCTGTCGAAGGCCTTTTCTGTGTCTAGGGAGACGACCACCTCTGGTGTTCTCTCCCCAGATGGGGTCATTATCACGTTTATCAGGCGCCTGATGTTCGAGGTTAGCTGCCTACCTTTGACAAAACCCGTCTGGTCCTCTGCGACCACTTCTGCCACGCAGTCTTCTAGCCGTTTGGCTCAGATTCTGGCCAGTATTTTGGCATCTGCATTCAGCAGTGAGTCTGTATGACCCACATTCCGTTGGGTCTTTATCTTTCTTAGGTATCAGCGAGATTGAGGCCTGTGCTAGCATAGGTGGCAGTGTGCCCCTCGCCAGCGAGCCTGTGAACATCTCCCGCAGGTGCGGGGCCAGTGCTGTCGCAAATGTTTTGTGGAGGTCCGCTGGAAACCCATCTGCTCCCGGCGCCTTCCCCGTCTGCATGGAGCTAATGTTGTCCATGGTCTCTCCCAGTGCTAGTGGTGATTCCAGGCCCAGTTTTCTGCCCCCCCCCTCCCACCCCCAACAACTGGTATGTCCAGTCCATCAAGGAACCGTTTCATCCCAGACTCCCCCATTGGGGGCTCTGAGGTGTACAGCCCTTGGTAGAAGGCCTTGAAGGTTTTGTTAATCTTTTCCGGTTCTGTTTCTAATGTGCCTCTGGTATCCCTAATTTGTGCAATTTCTCTGGTGGCTGCCTGCTTTCTCAGCTGGTGTGTCAACGGGCAGCTGGCTTTGTCTCCGTGTTCGTATAGGGTCCCACATGCCTGGCGGAGTTGATGCACTGCTTTCCTGGTGGAGAGCAGGTCAAAGTTCCTTTGTAGTTCTTTCCTCTCCGCCAGGAGCTCTACGGTCGGGGCCTCAGAGTATTTATGGTCTACCTCCAGTATGGAGTCGACCAGCTGCTGCCTAGCCGCCCTTTCCACCCTATCTCTTTGAGCTTTGAAAGCGATAATTTTCCCTCTTACGCCTTTAGCGCTTCCCAGAACATGGAGGGTGAGATTTCCCCGTTTTGGTTGTTCTGCGTGTACTCTGCTACGGTCTGTGATATATTTTCGTTGAAGGCTTGGTCTGCTAGTAGGGCAATGGCCAACCGCCATGTGGGGCGCTGGGCCCTACCCGTCTCCAGCCTCACGTCCATGTAGTGTGGAGCATGGTCGGATATTACTATTGTGGAGTATTCCACTTTGTCTATCCCTGGAAGCACCGTTTTCCCCACACAAAGAAGTCAATTGTGGTGTAAACGCTGTGCACTGGGGCGAAGAAGGAGAACTCCTTCTCCCCTGGGTGGGTGAACCTCCAGGTGTCCACCGCTCCCATCTGTTCCATAAAGTGACCATGTTCCCTTGCCATGATTGAAGTTTTCCCCGATTGTGAGCTTGATCTGTTAGTCGTTAGGTCCTATACACAGTTGAAGTCTCCCCCCCCCCCCCCCCCCCCCCCCATGAATGATTAGCCAGTGCGTTGCTGTGTCGGGGATTTCTGCCATGATCTTTTTGATGAAGCTCGTGTCATCCCAGTTGGGCGCATACACGTTAACTAGTACTAACGGTGCCCAATCCAGGGCCCCGCTGACCATGACGTATCGTTCCCCCTGGGTCCGTAACAGTCTTAGTCGCCGGAAACATCGTCTTCTTGCTATCAGTATTGCCACCCCTCTGGCCCTCGTCCCATAGCAGGAGTGGTTGGTCTGTCCCACCCAGCCCTTTCTTACCCGCAGTCGGTCCTGCTCTCTCAGGTGTGTCTCTTGGAGGAAGATTATGGCGGCTTTCATATTTCTTAGGTGGTTGAGGACTCTGGATATTTTCACTGGGCCGTTGCGTCCCCTTTCATTCCAGGTGACTATCCTGATGGGGGGCTTCTGTCCCCCCGCTCCTGTGGGATTAACCATACTTACCTGGTGGACGCGTGCCTGCCCTCCGGGGTTTCCCTTTGTTAGGGGTCCGTCCAGGATAGCTGTCCCTGCTCTCTCCATGCGGTCGGGATCCTGTGCTCTGGGATTTCCCTTTGTTCAGGGGGCACCTGACAAAGGCCGCCCACTGTGTGTCCGCCACGCGCGTAGTCCTCTGCACTCTGGAGTCTCCCTTCACCCAGAGACTGGACTGGCTGGATGTTTTCAGCGATTCCTTATTCTGAGCCTTTGGTTGTGGCACTTTGTAGCTCTATTGTTGTTCTCTTTCTAGCCTTGTTTGTCCCTCTTTCCACCTCTCACCCCCCCGGTCCCTCCCTTCCCCCCCCCCCCCCCCCCCCCCCTTTTTCTACCCTTTCCCGTATTCCTCTCTTTTGTCCCTCTTTCCCCTGCTCCTATCCCCGTTAGCTCTCCCGTCTCTGTTGAGTGGTCCCCCCCCCCCACTGCCTGGCACCGCCCCCCCATGTTGGGCGTGCGCTGCGGTCCTGCTTTGTTGCATGCCTCCGGCGCTAGCTTTCCTGCTGGTGCGGTGGCCCCCCTCTTGGGGGTTACTGTCTTGCTTCTCCCTCGACTGACCTCTACGGTTTTCTGCCCGCTCTTCTACCGTCCTACTCTGCACTCCTCTCACTTGCTCTCCCTTCTCCGCTACTCTCGTTCCCTCGTGCTGGGGCCGTCACTCAAAAGTTAAGTTAAGGTCTAGTATTGAACTTTTAGTACTCTAGAGAGTAACTTGTGTTGATGGTGTGATTTATTAACTGTAACATAGTGCGAGTGTGAATAAACACTAAGTCAACTCGCAAAGATTTGTCCACCGCGCACGGGTTAAAGACACACTGTGGTAGCAACCATTTTAACTTTATTGAATTAAAAATATTTATGAGTGATTTATTTATTGCTGTCGGGCAATTGGTGATTGGAGTGGTATCGTCACTGGACCAGTAATCCAGAGATCCAGGGCATGATCCATAGGCAACACGGTAGCTCAAGTGGATAGCACTGTGGCTTCACAGCACCAGGGTCCCAGGTTCGATTCCCCGCTGGGTCACTGTCTGTGCGGAGTTTGCACGTTCTCCCCGTGTTTGCGTGGGTTTCCTCCGGGTGCTCGGGTTTCCTCCCACGGTCCAAAGATGTGCAGGTTAGGTGGATTGGCCATGATAAATTGCCCGTAGTGTCCAGAAAGGTTGGGAGGGGTTATTGGGTTGCGGGGATGGGGTGGAAGTGAGGGCTTAATGTGGGTCGGTGCAGACTCGACGGGCCGAATACCCTCCTTCTGCACTGTATGTTCTCTGTAACTATGTAAGATCTGGGGACAGAGTTCAAATCCCACCATGTCAGAAGATGGAATTTGAATTCCATAAAAATCTGGAATTAAAAGTCCAATGATGATCATAAAACCATTATCATAAAAAGTCCATCTGGTTCACTAATGTCCTTTACGGAAGGGAATCTGCTGTCCTTACCTGGTCTGGCCTACATGTGAGTGCAGATCCACAGCAATGTTGATGACTGTCAAATGCCCTCTGTGATGTCCAGATTGCGTAAATGGATTAAAAAATTTAATGGAAACCAAAGTGTTTAGCAAAGACTTCCATCAACCTATGAAGCTGCACAGGGTATAGGAGAGATAGGTGCTTTATCATTAAAAGCTGTAAATGTCTGTATTACACAATAAGGAAAGTATTACGTTTATTGAGGTATGTTCGCCATTCACCTGAGGAAGGAGCTGCGCTCCGAAAGCTCGTGTTTGAATCAAACCTGTTGGACTTTAACCTGGTGTTGTAAGAGGAGGACGAACAACTTCCAAGGAGGTCGTCAAGGAAATGACGGGCACCTATAAGGTACACACCGCCCACTTCGGAGAACGACCCGGCGGACAACCCAGAGGTGACAGACCCAGACATGAGGAGCAGGAAGAAGCTCAGAGGAATGCCAGCTGGCAGGAATTCCTCGGACATTGGGGGGGTGGAGGGGTGTAATGAACTCCAATTGGCTTTATTTGTTGGCCAATTGGAGTATGAGCTCCCTCAATGATAGCTCATTGAGGGGGCCCATATAAGCACCTGTGTAGGTGTTGTGAGCAGTTGACTGGAATGCTAGCAGCACTGTTTGGAGCTGCTCTTGTATCTAGTTATTGGCAATAAATATTGGTGTGGTGACGGGACTCCTGCCTCCTGTGGATTATTACAGTGGCGACGTGGTAAACAAAGAACTTTGCGGAGGCCAGCTGCCGCACTCGGAGGGTAAGCCTTGCTATTTCAAAAATGCCGTTTTCTGGGAGGTTAGAGGCATTCGACCCGGCTATTGAGGACTGGTCCCAGTATGTGGAGAGAATGTGTTACTTCTTCCGGTCCAATGATATAATTACGGACGAAAGCAGACGGGTTATCCTGCTGTTGGCGTGCGGACCCTCAGCTTTCGCCATGATACGTAGTCTAACTTATCCTGATGCGCCGGACACAAATTCTTTCCAAGAATTAACGGAATTGATGAAAGAGCACTACGACCCAAAACCACCCCTCATTTTGCGTAGGTACAGATTCTACACAGCGAAGCGGGAAGACAGGGAGTCAGTCACGAATTTCTTGACCCGCCTGAGAAGGCTGGCGGAAAAATGTGAGTTTGGCCCAACGCTAAATGAAATGCTTCGGGACCGGTTAGTGTGTGGCATAAATACAGAAGCGCCTGTTGGCGGAAACGCAGCTAGACTGCAGGCAGGCGTTACAGCTCGCACTGGCCCTAGAAAAGGCAGCAAGTGGGGCGCAGGGCACGCCAATGGAGGTAGATAACTGTGAGAGGGACTACCACAACGGGTCCAGCTACCAGATAGCCGCTCTCAGGAAAAGCCTGAGGAATAGAGGGCCAAAGGAAAACCCCAGAACTGCCGCCAAGTCTGCGAGGACTAACTGGAGACAGAGGGAAGTACCGGCTGAGGCTCCCCCAACAGAGAAGGACTGTTTTTGGCACCAGACAGAGTGGGGTAACAGCGACAGAAACCCTAGAAGGAGGTGGCAAAAGAGGAATAGCAGGTGGGGACGCAGGGAAGTATACAACCTTGACGCCCCATCCTCCTCCGCAGGGGAACAATTATATAATATTGCGATGAAGAAAGCAGAACCTATTAAGATTACCCCACGGGTGAACGGTAGGCCGACAATAATGGAAATAGACACGGGAGCGGCCGTATCAGTAATGGGAGTGGCAGCATTTTAAAAAATCAAAGATGGACTCCAGCCACTAACCCTAACAAAAACATTGACGAAACTTAAAACCTACAAGGGGGAACCACCCCCCCCCCCCCCCCCCAAGATCTTGGCACGACTCATGTACCCGTGGAACATGAGAAACAATTGCTCAGATTACCGTTGACGATAGTAGAGGGCTCCGGACCGAGCTTAATTGGACGGAACTGGCTGAAAGCCCTAAAATTAGATTGGCTGAAAATTTTCCAGAGTGGAAGCGGGCAGTTGAGTGGAGTACTCCAAAAATACCCGGAGGTCTTCCAAGAAGGTTTGGGGGAAATCATAGGCGCCAAAGCAACTTTGCACGTGGACCCAGAAGCCCTTCCAAAATTTTGTAAGGCCAGGGCGGTACCTTTCGCGTTAAGGAAGAAAGTAGAGGTCGAAATAGAAAGGTTACGGCGCGACGGCATTATCAGACCAGTACAGTTCTCGGAATGGGCAGCGCCGGTGGTACCAATTTTGAAGCCAGACGGCTCGATACGTCTCTGTGGAGATTTCAAACAGACGGTAACCAAATACGCACTGCTGGACAAATACCCGATCCCGAAAATAGACGACCTATATGCCAAATTGGCAGGTGGGCTTTTGTTCACGAAACTGGACATGAGCCACGCCTACCTGCAGTTAAAACTGGTCAAGGACTCCCAGACGTTCGCTACGATCAACACCCTGAAGGGCCTTTTTCGTTATACTAGGCTACCTTTCGGAGTGTCATCAGCCTGCGCTATATTCCAGTGTACGATGGAAAATATTCTGCAGGGACTACCGCAGGTGGCGATTTATTTGGACGATGTCTTAATCACGGGTAGGACAAACAGGGAACACTCAAGGAACCTGGAGGAAATGCTCAGGCGTTTCGCAAAGGCAGGCGTACAGCTTAAAAGAGAATAATGTGTTTTTTTGGCCCCACAAGTGACATACCTGGGATATAAAGTAGACGAGTGGGGCTTACACCAATTGGAAGACAGAGTAAGGGCAATAAAAGAAGCCCCAGCTCCCACCACGGTCCAGGAGCTACGATCATTTCTAGGGTTGGCAACCTATTATGGCAAATTTATTGAAAATAGGGCGTCCATCCTAGAACCCCTCCACCAGCTATTAAAAAAGGGGCAAGAATGGAAATGGTCCGCCCGCCAAAACCGAGCATTTAGGGACATTAAGGAACAGCTGTCATCCGAAAATGTCCTAGAGCATTATGACCCAAGGAAGGAGTTGGTGGTCACTTGTGACGCATCCCCTTACAGGGTAGGAGCCGTCTTAGCCCATAGAGGAAGGAATGGGGAAGAACGGCCAATAGCCTATGCTTCGAGGACCTTGGCGATGGCTGAGAGGAAGTACACCCAAATCGAGAAGGAAGGACTGGCGGTGATATTTGCAGTAAAAGAATTTCACCAGTATCTGTACGGGCGGAAATTCACCATAGTGACGGACCATAAGCCGTTATTAGGGTTATTAAAAGAAGACAAGACAATACCCCCGATCGCATCAGCTAGAATCCAACGCTGGGCATTGCTACTGGCGGCGTATAGATACGTTCTGAAGCACTGACCGGGAACGCGAGTAGCAAATGCAGATGCTTTGAGCAGACTTCTCCTCCCGGACACCCCGCCGCTAATACCAAAAGTAGAGGAGACAGTAATTACTCTAAATTTTTTGGACATCCTACCAGTGGACCCACAACATATTCGGTTGTGGACGCAAAAAGACCCAGTTTTAGCCAAGATGAAGCATTTATTGCTAACAAGGGAACTGGAAAGACCAGTGGAGCCCCAGATGCACCCATACTGGAGCAGAAGGGACCAAATAACCGTTGAAGACGGTATCCTATTATGGGAAGCCCGGGTAATAGTCCCAGCTCAGGGCCGTCGGGCAATCTTAACCGAGTTACATCACGGACACCCAGGGGTGTCTAAAATGATGCTAGCTCGAAGCTACGTTTGGTGGCCAGGATTGGACACAGACATAGCAGCCTTGGTACGTCGGTACCCCCAGCAGGGTCGGAGAATCGCCTGGGGGGGCCTAAATTCCCGGCCCCGCCGTGGCAGAGATTCTCCGCCACCCGGGAAGTGGCGGGGCCAGGAATCTCGCCACTCCAATCGGAGAGGCCCCTGCGGCGATTCTCCGGCCCGGATGGGCCGAAGTCCCGCCGCTGGGAGGCCTCTCCCGCCGCCGAGGTTTAAACCACCTCTGGAACGGCGGGCTCAGCGGCGCGAGCAGGCCCCCGGGGTCCTGGGGGTGATCGAACCCCGGGGGGTGCCCCCACGGTGGCCTGGCCCGCAATCGGGGCCCCCCCTTCAGAGTCCGGGCCAGTGCCCTGGCTGCACTAGTTTCTTCCGCGTCTGCCACGGCCTCCGCCATGGCGGAAGCGGAAGAGAACCCCACATCCGCTGACGTCACTGCCGGCGCATGCGCGGACCGGCGAAAGCCTTTCGGCCAGCCCCGCTGCCGGGGGTGCCGGTTTTTTGCGCCGGTCTTCTGGTGGCAACCGCTCCGGCGCGGGGCTGGCCCCCAAAGGTGGGGAGAATTCCCCACCTTTGGGGAGGCGTGACCCCTGAGTGGTTGGCGCCACTCCCCTACTCCGGGACCCTCCGTCACGCCGGGTAGGGGAGAATGCCGCCCACTATTATTGAAGTTTTCATGTGGATGTAATCTTACTACTTTCATTTTGATAGGATACGTCTTGCCACACCAGCTGTAGGTAGCTTGTCTGTGATCTGTGATGGTAAACTGCATAGTTTCAGCTGGTTATAGTCAGGCAGTACTTCATTCTGCAACCTGTACTTAAACTCTCTGGGCTTAATTAAGTGGGGTTTGTGCCTACAGGGAAAGAACGCAGTGGCACATCGCTGCTTAATCTGCACCAGGCAAACAGAAACCATGCCTGTGTATATTGTTCAGCAGCATGGTTTGGAGATTCTTACATGAAATGATTGTTTTCTGCATCGGTAAAGTCCCTGACAGACCAAAAAATTCATTGTGTTAAAGATGGAGTCACAAACAGACTAATGAATTTGAAATGCTGTTGTTTTTTTTGGTCCTGCAGTGAAATCATTAGGTTGATTTCTTCTAATCTTTAGAATATGATTGCCAGTTCTACCTAATCTTTAGATTGCCAGTTCTACCTAAATCTCTATACATATGTATTGCTGAAAAGAGAGATATATGCCTCTATTCATCTTGTGCCTCACCAGGACAAATGTAAGAATACCAAATTTCAAACAATCCGGGGTGCAATTTAACGGCCTTGTTGCGCCTGGCGAGATTGCATGCGAGCTGGTTCGACCATGGGAGCGGCTTAAATCGGGAACTTCGCCAGGCGCCAAGCAGTTTGCAATCGAACCGGCTCGTTCCCGTTGGTGGATTCTGGAACTTGCCTCGGCGGTGATGAAACAATAATCACCAATTAAGGCCAATCCCCATCTCATTAACGCGATGGCCGCCATATCCAATGGCCTCCTGGGATCAAATGGGTTCGCCAGTGAGAGGTCCCGTGAGGGACGATTGGTACTGATCCATGCAAAAAAGGACCAGGCAGAACAGCACTTTGGGGATCTCTCTGGCTGTTAGAGGCCTCTGGGTGGCAAGATAGGACCTTGGCTACCACCCTGTCACCCTGGCTACTTGGCACTGCCCAGCTGGCACCTTGATACCGTGACCCTGGCACTGCCGAGATGCCAGGGTGTCACTGTCAGGCTGGCAGGAGCATTGACAGAATGCCAGAGTGTCAGTGCCAGGGTGCCTGGGGGCAAGGGTGGCACTCCCTTTAATAAGTAGACCCTCCCCCCAGGGACGCCCAAAAAAAGAGACCCCCAGGGACCCCCTAACTAAAGGACCCCCCCCCCCCCCCCCACAGACCCTCCAGAAAAAAGACCCCTATCTGGAACCTAGAGAGCAGTTGTTAGAGGCAGTCAATAAAATTACAGTTCCAATACTTACCTGGAAGCACCACATGTCCATTCCTAAAAAGAGAACCAATGTGATCTGTATCTAAACCCCTCCGATCCTTCTGACAAAATATAGAGCAAGTCCCGGGCACTGATTCCGTCAGTGCTCTTGAAATAACCTAAACTAGCTAATCTTTTTATTCCATACCTAAGGGCAGCACGGTAGCATGGTGGTTAGCATAAATGCTTCACAGCTCCAGGGCCCCAGGTTCGGTTCCCGGCTGGGTCACTGTCTGTGCGGAGTCTGCACGTCCTCCCCGTGTGTGCGTGGGTTTCCTCCGGGTGCTCCGGTTTCCTCCCACAGTCTAAAGATGTGCGGGTTAGGTGGATTGGCCATGCTAAATTGCCCGTAGTGTCCTAAAAAGTAAGGTTAAGGGGGGGTTGTTTGGGTTACGGGTATAGGGTGGATACGTGGGTTTGAGTAGGGTGATCATTGCTGGGCACAACATCGAGGGCCGAAGGGCCTGTTCTGTGCTGTACTGTTCTATAAATCTATACCGTGAAATATTTTGCATAAAAACCAGTCACTTTGGTGGATGTGTTGCTTTCTCCCATCCCTTTCCTGCCTGTCGACCTAATTTTCTTGCTCATATGCACCTACAATACTGAAAGAACAGGATTCGTGCAAGCCTTATGTTGACTTGCACTCAGGCACTTCGTCCATCAGCCGGGCAAAGCATCTTGTCTGACATCCGGAAATTGTAGTCGTGATCTCACATTTAGACTGAATAAGCACAAAGTTAAGAAAGCACATTCTACTGGAATTTTAGCATGCAGGAAAAAAAATGCAGGTAATACAAAAATGTTACCGTTTCAATACGAAAAGAGAAAAAAGTATACTAACCTATCCAAGCTCCCAACTCTGGCAACTATATATAAGAGACTTCCAACAGCAAGGCTGCCCAGCACAAAGAGCTTCTGTCTCAGCAACACCTGCTGTTTGAATAGCATGGCCCTCCATCAATCTTCAGGACTGCTTCTTCAGCCTGTAGTGACCAGGGAGTAAAAACACTAATCAGAAATGGGGAAATCCATAGGCAGCAATTAATTAGAAGTTAGTTGATCAATCATTTTGTTTTTAAAGGTTAAGTAAACATAAATTTTAAGAAAAAATGGAGCCCATAGATAATCTGTTGGATCAATGTATTTCTCCATAATGAAGACTGATGATTCAGTGTGAAGTTTCCAGGATAGTCAATCCATTATTTAGATTTTTTTTGGACATTAACAAAAATCTTTAGTGCCAATTTGCAGGACTTGGCATCATCCCCTGGCAGTTAACTCTGATTGTTCACACCGTTTGGCAGGCCACCTTTACGCAGAAGGACTAATCTATTGCCTGAGAAAGTTCACAGTTTTTAGGTTGTACTCAATGGGGCTATTACAGGATAATCAGACTAATGAAGCAGCTGGAACATCATTCAGAATTGCCTCAAATTCATCACATTGTCTATTTGATACAGTACACTTTCTAGACCATATTAAAACAACTGACATTTTCTCAGAACTTTCACAGGACAACATTTGCTAATCATTTTTTAAAAAATGTTTTAATAGTTTTTTTTGGTGTACAAAACAAATATGAGTATGAAGAAAACCGTGAGTTACGCAAGAGAGCACATAGGGAGAATATGAGAATAATTTACATTGAGATTGGTTTAACTATTTACATGGATATATCACAGTTTCCCCTTCCCTTTCTTTTATCCTTTCCTCAGTGTTTGTTGTGGCAATTGTGGTCCCCTGCATTTTGCTCCCTGCTGATTTCCCCCTCGCTTTTCTCCCCTTTGGTTCCCATTGTTGTTACTCCTGCCATCCCCTGCCCTCCCTCGTGTCCCCTGGCTCTCCAGTTGGGTTTGGTTGAGTTCCTTGTGTGGTGATATGCATCACTGTAAATACACAAGGGGTTAATGTAAGTACACGTAGACTAGCTAGACACTAGAGGGAGCACCAGAGACATGACACACAGACATTCAACCAATAGGTTAGTAAGATAGGACACGACCAATGGGCATTCACGATACACACAAGAGGTGACACTACCACATGGGGGCATTACACCAACCCATATATAAAGGACACAGCACACATGAGCTTCCTCTTTCCAGTGGAGACAGTCAGTGAGTGCAGACACAGGGTTGATTGAACATCACACCCACCACGTGGATTGTAGCAGACTGGTTTGTCAGCCTGAGTAGCTATAGAAGGATTAACAGTAGAGGTGAATCCGAGTGTGAGAATTGTAAATAGTTTAATAAACGTGTTGAAGTTATCTCCACGTCTGAACCTTCCTTTGTCAGTGTGAACATCAAGGAAACAACTTATGCTACGCCAAGAGCATAACAAGACACCTTGTGGCTACCTTCTCTTGATCTTTGGCTTCCTAGTTGTTGGCTGCAAACAGGTCTTGGAACAACCGAGTGAATGGCTCCCACGTTTTGTGGAAGACTTAACATTTGCTAATCTAGTATTTCAAATTTCGCTTTGTTCTAACTTCTTAATTTTAGTGGGAGATAGTGAAGCAATAATATCAATAATACTGTGGCCATTCCTCTTTGTTAAGTAGCTGAAACCCTTTAGAAAAAAACTCACGTACATCAAGATACCCCTAATTAAAACTCTTCCTATGAAAGATGAATTTCAAACGTTAACATTTAAAAAATATATTAATTTAGGGTACCGAATTGTTTGCTTCCTCATAAGGGGCAATCTTTACCATGGCCAATCCACTTAGCCTGCACAACTTTGGGTTGTAGAGGAGACTCCACATGGACAGTGACCCAGGGCTGGTATCGAACATGGGTCCTTAGCGCCATGAGGCAGCAGTGCTAACCATTGGACCAGCCCTGCAACGTTAACTCTGGCCAGAATTGTACCCCCCCTCCCCAGCAGTTTCTGAGGCCACGGGGAAGGGGGGCTGGGCGGGCATGGGAAGCAAAAGCTAACATAGATGGGATTCACTCATCTTCCCACCTGCCCCGACCCAGACATGATTTTACAATGGGACAGACAGGGCCTCAGACAGGAAACTCAGCCATGGCCCAATTAAGGCCCTTAAGTGTGGGGGTGGGGGTGGGGGGGGGGACGCATCACATGGTCCGTTCAGACTAGGTGCGACCTTCCCTCACAGACCAAAACCTTCCGGTCCTCCCTTCCCACCTACTGCACTCCAACAGTGAGATCTTCCCCCATTGTGGCACCTTCAGGTCATCTCCTACCTTCCCCTCCCCGGGAGTCCTACTACTTACCATCAATGCGGTTCCTGAGACAGTCTCAGGCATGACAATGCAGTCCCTCTTCCACCCACTCCAATGCTTTGTCTTGATCTGATTGATCGATAGATCTCCAAGACAGGACTTTCTTTCAAGTGCGATCAGAAGTCCGGCCTGCTGCCAATCAATGCTCATTAGAGAGTGAAATGGCAACGCGCCTGTCGGAATTGGTGAGAAAGTGTTCACCATTCTGAAAATTCAGCCCTCTGCTTTTCTCTCCACAGTTTCTATGTGACCTGCTGAGAATTTCCAGCAATTTCTTTTTATTTCAGACTTCCAGCATCCACAGGATGTTGTTTCTGTATTTGAATGTACCTCTGAGCTTGTCAAAAATGATTTACACGGGCAAAGAGCTTTCTTTTCTTACTGTTCTTTTGGTTTGTGTTCGATAAGCCCCATCTGTTTGAGGGGTGCAAAATCTCTGTTTTCTTCAAAAGTTACATAAGATTACCACCCAACATTTATTGTCTCTTTGTTTATTTTACTCATTAGTCCTCTTTAGGCACATACTAGTTTGCTTTAGCTTTAAGCCAATGTAATTCCAGGCTTCTGCCACATTGTTCTATAACTTCTTGTTAGAAAGTGAATGGAAGCCACCTGCAGGCTGCATTTCCCTCCAACTTTGCTTCTTCTCGCCTTACGAGGAAGGATATGGCTAATACTCCCTCATAGTGGAACAGCTGTAACCAGTAATTGACCGTGTGAGTAACTAGCACCCATCTATCCATGCCCTTCTAGACCCATTAGGACTAGAAGGCCACTGAAGCACTCACGACATATTTTTCAAGTAGTTCTCCTCACATATTTTAAGCCGTATATTATGTAGAGATAATCACCAGAGAAACATGCAAACCATTTCTTAGTCTGCATGCTTCTGTGAACAGAAAAATGCTAATCCTTTTAGAGTCTTCACAATATAAGCTTTTCTTCCTCATCAATTATATGCAGCTAAACTCTTCCGAGCTTCAAACAATCAGCTGTAACCTTTACAAAGGCAATAGCAGCAGTGGTCAGAGCTGCCCACCACGTTGATGGAGCATCTATAAACACGTCTGCGCGTGCTAGTTTAGAAAAATCAAATGGACTGAGGATAAGCCCCCTCCCATTATCACAAATGAATGTCAACTGAAACAATTTTGACCTTTCTCTAGCACAAATCTTTATTTAGGCTTGTACAAAATATATTTGAGTTAATTAACATATAATTATAGCCAGTGTAATGCCACAGCAGGCAATATTTTACCACTGCGCCATCGGTGAACCTGCAAGGAGACTTGGCTGAAATGTGGGGCCACATGTTATCTAATCTGTGACATCCTGATTGCAGCAGAATCAGGAGCCCCTGACGTGTCGTGAGTAAATGGCTGTCTCAGTGCCCTTTAAATTTGGCGCCTGGACCTTCAACCTCATGAGGTAGTGGCAGCACGGTAGCACAGTGGGTAGCACTGCTGCTTCACAGCTCCAGGGTCCCAAGTTCAATTCCCGGCTTGGGTCACTGTCTGTGTGGAGTCTGCACATCCTCCCCGTGTGTGCGTGGGTTTCCTCCGGGTGCTCCGGTTTCCTCCCACAGTCCAAAGATGTGCAGGTTAGGTGGATTGGCCATGATAAATTGCCCTTAGTGTCCAAAATTGCCCTTAGTGTTGGGTGGGGTTACTGGGTTATGGGGATAGGGTGGAGGAGTTGACCTTGGGTAGGGTGCTCTTTCCAAGAGCCGGTGCAGACTCGATGGGCCGAATGGCCTCCTTCTGCACTGTATATTCTGTGATAAGAGTGCGTCAGTGGTTTTGCCACAGTGTGATGCACTGTGTCAACTGGAATTGCACGATACACTGCTGCTGGCTAGCTAACTACAAAGAAGGAACCAAGTGCATTTGTCTCTCCAGTACACAGCCTCTGCTCCAAGTCCTACGTAGTGTGTATTCACAGCATACATTTAATAATTAGGCAGACCACGGCTGACTGGAGGGGATCTTGGAGGAACCTTGGTTTCCAGAGATGTGATAATCAGGTCCACCAGCATGTGAATACGTCCTGTCATCCATCAACCAGGTCCCAGCTTTGGCTTAAATGGTACCCACTGCAATGCTGGTCTGGCTCTGGTGAGTCAAAGGTACTGGAGTTGAACCCGATAGGCATCTAGCCTGCCTTCAAGCAAGCACCTTCTGGTAACTCCTGCGACTCAGTGGGCTCCAGATGTAAGATGCCCTTCCTCTGGAATCAGCCTATAAGGTTGAAAGGGAGTTTTAGATGCTGGCCAAGTCTGCCAAATCCTGCACAGGTTATTCAACCAAAATACGGACTTTACCCTTAAAAAAAGATTAATACAACACTTCATCCTTACTCTTACCAGTGTAAGGACCAACATGGGAGTGAAGAGTTTTGAGTTTATAAACCAAGCTCGATTTGGATAAAGCAAGGGCAATATGGATTGCCTTCATGGGCGGGATTCTCCGACCCCACGCAGGGTCGGAGAATTGGCGGGAAGCGGCGTTATTTCCGCTCCCGCAGGTTTTCGAATTCTCCCGCCGGTAAAAAACCGGCGTTGTGCAAATCCCGCCGGCAGCCTGTGAAAACAGCTGGCGCCGGCGGGATTTCATTTTATTTGCACTGACCTTAAATCTCCGGCCCGGATGGGCCGAAGTCCCGCCGACGTGGCCACGGGTCACGTCGGCGAAAATCACAGTTGATTTAAAACGGCGTCAACCATTGATGATGGTTGACGCCGTTCAGTGTCGGGGGTGGGTTGCGGCATGGGGGGGGGGTGGGTTGCGGCATGGGGGGGGGGGGTGGGTTGCGGCATGGGGGGGGTGGGTTGCGGCCATCGGGGGGGGGGGTTGCGGCCATCGGGGGGGTTGCGGCCATCGGGGGAGTGGGTTGCGGCCATCGGGGGAGTGGGTTGCGGCCATCGGGGGAGTGGGTTGCGGCCATCGGGGGAGTGGGTTGCGGCCATCGGGGGGTTGCGGCCATCGGGGGGGTTGCGGCCATCGGGGGAGTGGGTTGCGGCCATCGGGGGGTTGCGGCCATCGGGGGGGTGGGTTGCGGCATCGGGGGGGTTTGGGGGCAGCGGCGGGCAGAGAGGGGGGGGCGACGGATGCCCGGGGCCAACGCACCTTCCTCCTCCCCCCCTTCCTTCCTCCGTTAGTGGGGGGGGGGGTGCAGCGTTAGTGGGGGGGTGGGTGCGGCGTTGGAGTGGGGTAGGGGTGGTGAAGGGGTAGGGGTGGTGAGGGGAGGGGGTTGGGGTAGGGGCAGCGGCGTGCAGAGGAGGGGGGCGACGGATGCCCGGGGCCAACGCACCGTCGCCCCCCCTCTGCACGCAGCTGCCCCTACCCCAACCCCCTCCCTTCACCACCCCTACCCCCTTCCAACGCCGCACCCCCACACCCCCACTAACGCCGCACCCCCCCCCCCCCACTAACAGAGGAAGGAAGGGGGGGGAGGAGGAGAGAGGGAGGGGGGGGAGGAGGAGAGAGGGAGGGGGGGGAGGAGGAGAGAGGGGAGGGGGGGGGAGGAGGAGAGAGGGAGGGGGGGGGAGGAGGAGAGAGGGGGGGAGGAGGAGAGGGGGGGGGGGAGGAGGAGGGGGGGGGAGGAGGAGAGAGGGG